>NW_004524960.1:681244-684353 GCF_000260255.1 Octodon degus
CATGGCTCCCAGGAATGTGTTCATCCCAGGAAGGCTTAGTGTTCTCTCCTCGGGCCTCCACTAAGTCTCCACCAGCGGGCTGCTGCTGATTGTCTTGATGAGGAGTCCTAGAGACCCTGCCTCGCAAGAGACTTTGGATCAGCGCTCCTGACCAAGCTAAAGTCAGTTTGCAGACCCTTCCATTCCAGGAGGCTTTTCTCTGAGAAACAACATTTCTGAAACCTTATTTATTTATTTTTTAAGAGAATAAAATAATCATTTTAATTTTGGCCCTGAATTGCATAATCAACCTTCTTATTGATATTTTACTTAGACAACATAAATATTCTTACAATTGTTCTTGAATAGTAAAAAGGAAACTTGTAATCTTAATTCTATGGAAGATGTTCCAAGCATTCTCTCTCTTTTAATATTTACCTGTGACTATTATATATGAATTTAAATGGTGAGTATTCAACAATTAAAAAATTAGATATATTTACAGCTTTCATGGATTTTTTGTATTTGTATTTCATGTTTCTAAAATGCATTAATAATCAATTAAAAATTACTATATAGACTTTCAGAGGAGGTCATGTAATATGAAGGTGAGTAATAGAGATTTAGATGTCCAATATATTAGGCTGCCTAAACCACACTTGACACATATTATCATATAATGTTATTGTTACTTTTCTTACTATTTGGTAACAATTTAGATGTTATGACCAAATAACCTTCACTTGACCTTGGAAATCTAAGAAAAATAAATGAGATACAAACCTAGTCCATGAGAATAAAATACAAATGCAGGTGATTCTCAATATTTTCAGTACTTATAGTCTACAAAGTCTCCACAAATATTAAAGGAGAAAATACTAAAATATTGCTTTAGTGAAAAAACTTCATAACATTTTCATTAACCAACTAATATATAAAATTGTTTTATATTTCTATTTAAAATTGCTTATTAAATATAAATACTTGATTATTTAATGTCATATAAAACAGCACTATAAACATGTCTGAAGAAACCTTAGGTAGTACATCTTTCTGTCCCTAAGACACATTGCTGTTTTCATGCATCTAGAAGAAACACTAGATAAAGCGTCACCCTATTCTGGAAATTTTTTAAAATGAGTGTATGATTTTCGTCTTTCACTGGCATTAACAAGGTTAACTTAATTAAGTCAAAACCTTGCTATTAGTCAGTTTCTGTCTGAAAACAGGAAGTGTGTTTGTGCCTCTTTCTGTGGTGTGTGTGTTTGATATTCATTACTTCAAATATAGCCAGAAAAATGTAGACAGAAATGTCATCAGTGATTAGCTCTGAGCAAAGAGATGATGTGTGATTTTTTTACAATTGTACTTGCACAAATATTTGAAGTGTATGAAGAACTAAGTAGGGGCCAGGGAAATCGCTCAGTAGAATAAGCACTTTCCTGGCCAGCACAAGGGCCTGAGTTCAATCCCCAGTTCTGCAAAAAAAAAAAAGAACAAAATAATAAGCAAAAGAAAAGAAGCAGGGACTGGGGAGATGGCTCAGTGGAATAAGTGCTTCCCTGGCAAATGAAAGGGCCTGAGTTCAATCCCCGGTTCCGCCAAAAAAAAAAAAGAAAGAAAGAAAAGTAGCATTGGTTCCACGTGGTTCTTCCTTGATCAGAGGCCTTTTGAATTAGTGCTAAATATTAAATATATTCATAAATAAAGACAAAAATATTGATTGGTCCATGATTTGGTAAGATAATAACTTGTATACAATTTTATCACAGGAACAATACAATATTATAATTAGTTAAGAATTAACTACTAGACTTCAAGTAAGGAGATTTAAATATCAAATAAAAAACATGAAGCTCAGAAACATCAAAAATTATAATTCTATATACTATCAGAAAATAAATCAAAGCATTTTTATTTTATTGTTGACTCTACCTAGGATCAATAATTATCTCAAAGACAATCTGGTGAAAAGATCGTTCTGTGTAAATTTGCTTTTATTCAGATTCAAGGAGAATTAATAAACTATTCCTACTTATGAGCAAGCTTTGAAACAAATTAAAACTAAGAAAGTAAAACAGAGACAAGACAACACATACCCCCATCAACAATCTTCTGGTATTGAATCTGTTGCTAGACAGCTGGGTTCTGTAGCCTAGAACTACAGGGCAGCCCTCTCTACTAGCCTACATCATGGTAAAAGATGACAAACACATCCAAAATAGACTAACAGTCTGTGTCTCTCACCGTCCAGAAGCTGAAATTCTAACCTCCAAGGTGATAGGTTAGAAAACTGAGGAGGAGGTTCCTTATGTCACAATGATGAAGTCTTTTTAAGTAGAATTGGTGCCCACCAAGGAGAAACCAGAGAACTAACTCGTGGTCTTCCCATCTTGTGCAGATACAATCAGAAGTCAGCATCTACCAGCTAGAAGACTGCCCTCAACATGCTGCCGCAGAGATCTTGTACAAGCAGCTTCTGTAACTGTGAGAATTAAACTAATTCATGTAGTTAATTAAGCTAATTAACTACATGAAGTATCTCTGATCAAAGTGGATATCATCTGTCTCAGTTACTCTGTTCATTGCTGGGGCAAAATACCCAACATCCAAAATTAAGGAAGGATAGATTTATTTAGATCAAAGTTAGAAGAGGTTTCAGTCCATACTCAGCTGGCTCCAAGGCAGAGCGGCACATGGCAAAAAGCAAGAGCAAAGGGTGAAGCGGCAGCTTAGAATGTTAGCTGGCCTCTCTCCCCTCCTTACACTGTCATGCAGATTACCTGCCCCGGGCAGGTGCAGCAGCCACACTCACAATAATCAATCACAAACTCCGGGAGCCCCACCCCATAACTACATGAGGCTTTGGAGTGGACACCTGTACACAAACCATAACATCTTTTTTCATTTGCCTGGAATGATTGGTGGCTAACATATTTCACTTAAAAAAATAAAATAAAATATTTCACTTCTGGCTGGGCACAGAGCCACACACCTATAATCCTGTTGGGATCCTGAGGCATGACAATTACAAGTTTGAGCCAAAGCTTAGCACCTTAGCAATTGTTGAGATTGTGTCTCACCATTTTTTATTTTACTGTATAAAATAAAAATATTAAAAAGCGCTGGG
>NW_004524960.1:685118-690932 GCF_000260255.1 Octodon degus
AGCATATAGTATATAACCATATATATATATATATTCTATCTAGCTAGCTCTCTACCTATCTATCAAAGAAGCTATTTATGTATTACCTGATATACTCATTTAATTACGATGAAGTTACCTGAAATCTACTCTCAGTAATTTTCAAATTTATATTTTTATTAACTGTAGTCATAAAGATATAAAATAGCTTTCTTGAACTTACTTCTGTTCAACTGAAACTTGATGTCTTCTGACCACAAATCCCCAATCCTCCCCCCATGCCCTGGTAACGCCCTTTCACTCTGTTCCCACAGCCTAGGTATTTTCACATTCTACATATAAGGAGAATCTCGCAGTCCTTATCTTTCTATGCCTGGTTATTTACTTCACACAGTATCTTCTAGGATCATCTTTGTTTTCACAGATAACAGGTTTTCCTCCTTTATACCAGTTAGTAGTACTCCAACAAGTGCATATATCATGTGCTGTTTGTCCCTTAACCCTAACCCTTAGCTCTCCCCACTGTAGAGGAAGATCACCCCCTTGGTGGTCTGGACTAGCCATTGTCACTACTTAGAAGTCACCTTTTCCTAGAGGCCGGTGAGTTCTATGTAATCTGGACCCTAGAGCACATTCCTGCCTCCCCATCCTAACCTGATTTTGGTTTTCTAGCTTCCACTTCCTTTGTAGACCAAAACTGGGGCCCTTTCCAATCTGGCCAATTAAAAGCAAAGAAAAAAACAAACAATTGAGAGACAGCGCCTGTCTCCCACCTTCAAATCATGTGTCCCCAGGAAAGTCAGTTTCTCCAGGATGACTAAATTCACATCACTTCACTCCTCTTCTCAAGGACCTCAAATTCATAGAACTACGGGGGAAAAAACCTGAAACATGCTCCAAACCTGGAGTTTTCTTTTTCTTCTCAATTTTATGTCCTTTGTGTCCTCATTTTAGCTCTTGCTGCTTTCCAAGAAGCCTCCACATTTTGGGGAAAAAGAGAGAAATAGATGTTATTGACCAGAACCGTGTTATCTCAAGATCAATGTTGTACACAGCAATTACACGATGGGTTAAGCTCGATGAGCCTAAATTCAAATCCTTGCTCCACAAACTGCATTATGGCATGAGTTAAATAAAGTTCACTATCTAAAGACTGTTTTCTCTTCTATAAAATGCTCATATCAACATGACACCCTTGCTCTGTTGATCAAATGACCTGAATCATGGGAAACCTGGCACAGAAGTATCTCCTCTCTCCCCTGCCTTTTCTCATAATGATTATTGAAACAAACAAGCTGTCTGCCCCTGTACAGCACACTCTCCATAACACTGAGAGTTTATATTCTTGCAGTGTTTTGTGGTCAGCTGTCACTTCTTGCTGCTGTTATGTATTCTTTCAGCTTCTAACCAGCTGGGGCAGTTTACCCAGTATTTTTTTTCAAATGATGGCTACATTACCTCCACCTTCCTCTTTATGAGAAAGTGCACAGGCTTTGCGACAGATGATTGGACAGACGTTGTGGCAATAAATCAGACCTACTGCTACCTCGCACCTTTAGAATGCTTTAGCTATTTTTTTCCACCACATACTACCATCTTGAACCAAGTCATGCTAAGCTACTGTGTAGATTATGACAAATCCTTCTCAGACACTGTTTAGTGACACTGGACAGTGACCATGTAACAGAGGTCTGCCTTTCTAACCATTCACTGAGTTCTTCCAAAGTGGGATCTAGAAAGAGACTTTAAGCTGTGAAAAGCCAAACAAACTACAAGGCCTGTTCCTACCAGCATGACTGAAGCAATGCTTCCCCACCCCACCAGCAGCGTTTCACTCTGACAGTGACTGTCCAGTTCATAGTCTTTCCAGTACTTGTACAACTGCCCTCACTTCTCTGTTGGCATGAGAAGCAGCCAGGCAGAATGTCCTGCTCAGGAGTCTGGGTACAAGCACACCCTCATCTAACTTTGTTGCTATCATTTTCACTGCTTATTGGTGCATACTGATCATGTAGAATAACAGAATTTGTGATAGTGTATCTATCAGTAGGTGCATTTTGATTGTTTTCACTTCTATTAGATCATCCCTCCTTTATTTCCTCTCCCCTTTAGGCCCTTCCTTAATTTTGAACATCAGTCTCTTTCTTTTATGCCCAAATCCTCCTGGCAGAGCCTATTTCCTTCAAGTTCCTATTCTACAGTAAATTTCTATTCTTTTCTTTCATCCTACTACAGCTCCTTCTTTTCCTTTTCATCCTTCTTGTCCTTCTTTTGTCTTTTAAGTTTCTTAATCCACAATTTCTCATACCAATCAGAATTTTTTGTATAAAAAAACATCTGTTACAATTACTGGTGTTACTGGTCAACCTTGCAAATGCTGGCTGGAAAATTCTCATTGCAAGTCCTTCTTGACTAAGGACAGGCTGAGGACTCACTGCCCAGGTCATGAGAGGTACTAAGGGTACAACAGATCTCTCTTTGATGTGCATGTGTCTGGTTTTAGTACTGGAGCTCCAAATCTCAGAAACACTTCAGTCCAGAAAAGCCAGATAGTTGATCACCATGCATATGTCCTATGAATTACCTATCAAATGCATTTCAAAATGTTCAGGAGAGAGCAAACCAGAGAATTAATTTTAATCCTTTCAATTAGAAAGAAGTCATAAAGAAAAAGGAACTTGTATTAGTAATCAACAAATCCACATATTGCTCCCAAAATACTGCAATAGCAGGCTGAATATCCCTAATCCAAAACACCCAAATCAGAAATGCTTCAGAGTATGAAATATATTGGGAATCATGTCAACTCTCAAAAAGTTTTAGAAGTCACAGTATTTTGGAAGTTTGGGAATTTGAATTATGTATACTCCACAAATAAAATCTATATTTGTACATATACTTCAAAATTTGAAAAATTATAAAACCTGAAACAAATACTTCAGAATAAAAAAATACTCAACCTGAATGTTAAATTTGTGATGCAAGATCCTGGAGATTTAAACCCACGTTTGTATTTGATTTGTATCCTCATTGCTATGTGGCTAAAATACCCAGACTAGGGGCTTAAACAACAAAAATTTATGTTCTCAGAGTTCTGGATACTGGCACAGTGGGTATCTGGTGAGGACTTTCTTCGGGGCAATTGGAATATTACTGAGTCCTCAGATGGGTTGGCAGGGAGAGAACTAGTCTCATTCATTAGAGCACTACCCTTGTGACCTCACATAGTATTAATTATTTAACAATAATAGTACTTTAAAGAACCTCTCTGAAAATACAATTATTGGGGTTCAAGACTTCAGCATAAGTATTTTGAGGATAACCAACTTAGTCCCTAAAAATGATCATGAATGAATAAGGAAGGTGGGAGTATAGAGTATTATCTAAAATCAATGGGATCAGTATGCAAATTAATAGCTATTGGGGGCTGGTGAGACAGCTCAGCAGACTAAAGTGCCTGCTGAGGCAATCTTAGGCAAGTTCGGGGACCGTGCTTTGATTCCCTGCAACACATGCCATCCCAACCTGGCACCCAGCATGGGCTGAGCAGGCCAGAGTCCAGGCATAATGGCACAGGCCAGTAATCCCAGCACTAGGGAGGCTGAAAGCAGGAGGATCACCACAAATCTGTGCTGCATACTGAGACTTTGCAACAACTAAATAAATTAAGAATAAATAAATGTTAAGTGAGTAGATGGAAATCCTAGATCATCATTTGTGTCTATTAGCTTCAGCACTTTTGACATGCGCCCCCTTCCCAATTCCATATCAAATCATTTCCTTTTAGCGACCATACTGGGGTTCATGTCACCAATGCATGAGTTCACATCATTTCTCTAGAAGAGTGAAGCAATTTTTCAAAGGTAGGATATGAAATATTTCTCACACCCTTTTGTGGGTCAGAAGCAAACCTTAATGGCCCCATGAAGTTTTCCATTCTCATACCAGGTATTTAAAGTAAATAGCGTGTACTTGCCTAGGCTAGCTGTGAAGTTCTACCTTGGACAGTTCCTGAAATAACTGAAAAGCACCGCTGACTGTTGTGAGGTGTGCATTATTATGATTACAGCCATACTTCAGGTCTCACTATATGGCATTCTGTCAATGTCATTAATTAATTCTGAGTTTTCAAACAGGTACCACGGGATAAGTACCGTCAGCAGGAAAAAAGAAAAAAATAATAAACCTTATCACATATAAAGTGGGGACAATTCTCCCCCCTCTACTGGTCTCATTAAGCTTGAAATGACACATTTCAAACAGTGTGGATGTGTCAACAAGCTTTGGTGGATTTAAATTCAAGAAACCGTGAAAGTGTATATGTTCAAGGGAAAAATGTCATTAGATTTCATTTCTGGAAAAGCAAGGCAAAAAAGGCTGGTTTAATCTGAGTAGCGCGTTTTTCTTAGTGTTTAGGCGCCCCCCGCCCTGCTGAAAAGTTGCCATGACACACCAACTGAAGACTGGTTTGATTGAGACAACTGAATCTCCCCAGGACTGAATAACCCCTCAGGGTGGGGGCGGGTGTCAATATCCTCTTCACATCCCTGGACATCACCACGCAGGCAGGCAGTGTTGCTGTGACGATGACTGCCCAATGTGTCACCAGGAAGATCCTGGATAGTATGACTGTCACCAGTGTCATAGTCAATGTTTTCATTGTGTGGATTGCAGAACAAGGATCAGATTTTATAGTTGAACAATTCACTTAACTTAACATGGTTAAAAAGTCCAAGCACCAAATATTAACTCAGATGAGAGAGAGGCAGTGCGGAAAATCATACCAACTTTAGATGGCTCCACCTCCATGACGCTCTCAATTTAAGCACTCAGAGGTCACGTCTTGAAGTGTAGCTAACTGTTGCTTATCAATAAGGGCTCAGCTAAGATTTCACATGAGAAAATTCTACAACCACAATCTGGAAGAGGAATGGAACTTTGGAGCCCCCCCCCATTGTTCTTATTTTATTATTTTAAACAGAAAAAAAAATGATACAAAATTTGAAAACAAGGTGATAGGAAATTAACAATAATTATTATATTACATACTGTTATCTTTAAAGTAGTTGCCCACATTACCAGATATAGGCATGCAAATTTGATCAAACCATATAAGTACTAAGTGTTCTTTTCAATGAACTGAAAGAAATTAGTAGTACAATGATATTAGCTATCTTGTGTATCTATCTATCATCTATCAATTCCCTTCTTTCTTTTCTATTTTCCTTCACCCCTGAGATGAATACAAACTTCTCAGAAGAAATACAAATGGCAAATAAATACATGAAAAAGTTCAACATCATTGCTCCTTTGAGAAATGCAAATTAAAACATCACTGAGATTCCATCTCACCCCAGAAAAAAATGGCTATCATTAAGAAGTCAGCAATAACAAATGTCGGAGGGGCTGTGGAGGAAAAGGAACTCTTCTTCACTGTTGGTGGGAGTGCAGAATGGTACAACCACTGTGGAAATCAGTGTGGAGATTTCTCAAAAACTAGGATTAGAGGTTTCATGCCACCCAGATATTCTTCCCAGAAGAAT
Source organism: Octodon degus (assembly GCF_000260255.1). Classification (NCBI taxonomy): domain Eukaryota; kingdom Metazoa; phylum Chordata; class Mammalia; order Rodentia; family Octodontidae; genus Octodon; species Octodon degus. Next base: position 690,641 of record NW_004524960.1, read on the forward strand.
TAAAAACATCATATTACAGTGATACACATGTACTCATGTTTATAGCAGAGCAATTTATTATACCTAAATCTTGTAAACAACGCATGCTTACCCAGGGTCTTCAAGCACCCAACTGTACTATGAGCTTCATAAGTGAAAAAATTGTGTTTCCTCACCTTCTCCCTCATTTATTCTTATAGTCAGCAGATATTTATTAACTACTCGGTGTCATATTATCTTCTAGAAAACAGGACATCATACTAATAAAATGACAGGGTCTCTAAATTACAAAGCAATCACTTTTTTTTTTTTT
>NW_004524960.1:691623-696562 GCF_000260255.1 Octodon degus
AAAAAAAAAAAAAAAAAAAAAAGAGTATAAGAACAGAGACTCCTGAGAGGCCAATGAGGAACTTGGCCAAAGAGAGTTACGTCCTGCAGTAGAGTGATAGGCGCCAGCCAGGACTGTGAGAAGCAGGCAGATCTGGAATGGGTCCTTAACACTAAGCCAACAGAACTGCTGATAAATGAATGGATGGATGTCAGGAGAAGCAGAAAGCAAACTTGACTGCAACATTTTACACTTGAGCAATTGGATAGGACAGAGATATCTCATACTGGAGTGAATAATATGGTGAAAGGATCAGGTTTTCATAGGGAGGAGAGAATCCAAAATTGTCTTGGAAATATTTGTTTTGAGAGTCTTATCAATATCAGGTAGGAAACTGGAGATGATAGATGATAGATAGATAGATAGATAGATAGATAGATAGATAGATAGATAGATATAGATAGATAGATGATAGACAGACAGATAGGATCACTAGAATTTAGATAACATTAAAAGTCATAGGATTGATGTTAGTCAGATCGGGGTCTACAAAGCATGGTTTATGATGAAATCAGGAGAGACACTTTTTTGTCTTTGTAAAGTTGCTGTGGGGGATCCCAGCGAGGTTCACTACTTGTGACCTGTAGATGCGTCTGTGCTACAGTGGTAGAGCTGAGTAACTGTGGCAGAGAAAACACAGACTGCAAAAGCTCAAAGTGTTTGTGTCTGATCTTTTATAAAACAGAAAAACAGTTGCAGAAAAGAATAACAGTTGCCCTACCAATGACTGGCGATAGAACTGACAAGGAGTCTGTGCACTGGCTGTGGTGTCTTCCAGTATCTCACTTGGTGAGGACAGATGGACGGACAAACAGAAAGAGACAGAGGAGGGGCAGCAGGGAGGGAGCAGGAAAGGAAGCATTTTTCCCACTTGTGTCTGTCAGACCTGGACTAGAAGCCACACAGAGCAGATGCACAGTTTCCCAATGAATGAGTAAATGCAATAACAGGGTTAGTGAAAAATGGAAAATGATTCAAATGTTCTTCATTCCACCCTTCCAATACTGCACTATGATTGTAAGACAAACGATTCTAAGGCCTCTGTGAACTTTTTCTTAAGAAAAAAATGACGTTTTAAAATTTGTGCCGAGGGGAGATGAAAAGAAAATCTTACGTAAGGCGGGTCGTCTAGATTTCCTTTTGAGCCAAAAAGCAAGTCCCGCCTGTTCTTAGGGCAGCGCGGAAACAGGAGAGACTCACCCAGGTGAGATACACACAGCTTTCTCCAGCCATCGTGGAAGAAGGTGGCACTCTCCCCAGCCCAAGAAGATGGGACTTGCAAAGCCCATTTGAGTAGTGTAGCTTACTCAGCTACCAGGTGGGAAAAAGCTCTCTTGAGTTCTCTCCTTTTGCAAGTTATTTTATCTTGTAAACTAGTGGATCACTTCCCACATCTTTTAGCTGTACTGGGTATTTAGACAAAATCTAGCATGCAAAAAGGCTAAGTGCCCCACCTCCCAGGTTCCAGGCTTGTCACTTGTCATGCCATGTGCAGCAGTCAATTTCTGAGCTTCCCAAAGGTGACACTTTGTGTAGAACGACAAGAGAAAAAGGCATCCTAGTGGGGACATCCTTCAACGTGTTACAAGTCTAGTTAGGACCCTACTCAGAAATGCAAAATTGTTTATGATATGTTAAAAAATACTATATTAAAGGCTAATAGTGATAACCATCCCCATCACTGAGAACCTGCTTTGCTAAGCTGTCTTTAAATAGCCTCATAATAGCTTTGAAAGAGGGGTCATTTTCTTTCTGTAAAGAGGGCAACTTGTGAACATTCATATCGCCAACATTGCTTAGTACCAAACTTACTCAGATTTTTATCCCAAATATATATGACCTCAAAATTGTATTTCTCTATTTCACAGCCCCCTGGTCCAAACACATGCCTTTTCCTTTTTTTTTTTTTTTTTTTTGCCTGCTCAACCTGCCTTGAGGGTAGGGCTGGTGCAGCACGTGGTGCAGGGGAGTGAAGCTCAGTCCCCTGTGGTTGCCTAAGCTTGCCTAAGAAGGCACTTTAGACCACTGAGCTGTCTCGCTGGCCCAACACATGCTCTTTCAAGACCCAACTCTGAAGTATAAATGGAAAAAGAGACTAAAGCAAGGTTTCTTGGGTGAGAGTCAAAACATTTAAGTGTCCACTCAAGGCACAGATTGCATATTGTCCTCTTGTGCTTGAGTAGAGATAAAACTACACACATACCATGAGAAAACCACCAACAGATTTTATTGTAATTAACACAGGTAGCGTTTGAATCCAGGCAAGTTAGTTCAGCCTGGTGGAGATCAAATAACAGTGCTTAATTTAAAACTCACGCATGGTTACACAGATAAGCTTTTATTTCTACTGAACTGCAAGCCAAGTGAATATTATCAAACAAGAAACTTCGGAGGACAGTTCCTTAATCTTTACTAATTATTCTGTTTTCCAAGTGAATATCAAAATTCTTATCCAGGACAAGCACTTTCTAAAAAAATGTTCTGCTCTGAGGCACCTTTCATGTCTAACAGCAGATGTTCCGCCTGATAGTGTTGGGCAAAACTTTTCATCTTTATTCTGCAGTTTTAAATTCTGGAATCCTGTCTTTAATCACCATTTAACTTCTGTTCTTTCTGTTTTGTTTAATCTGTTGTTCAGAATGGAGCCCCAAAATATTGCCAATATTCCCTGGTATAAATATGCTTGTTTTAAAAATGGGGAGGGGATAAAAACACCTTGTGTACTTCAAGCAAATTATTGCAAGGTATCTACTTGTTATACAACCCTGAATAATGTCACTGTTTTGTTTTTTTTTTTACTTATTAACACAATAGATTTCTTCCCTGTCTTGATTTATTCAATAATTTCCAATCAATAGTGGTTAAAAGAAATGGGATGGTGATTCTTTACACTACTGTATAATCATAAACTTCTAATGAAATGGCTGGAATTGCATAAGACTGAAATCAGGAATCTGAGAAATAGGAAACATGGTGGCTGAGAAATCTATGCACGTGTCTATTCATAATATATATACATGAGCACACATGTATAAATGACAATAGATTAAAATTTGAGATTATAATAGAACTGCTTGACTACTTCCATAACCTTGTTTTAAAAATAACTATTTACTCTTTGGAACTGTTCTCCCTGAAGCAGTTAGTTGAGTTAGACCAGGTAACCAATTCTCACTGCAGATCACCACTGCTGAACGCCCCTGGCTCTCGCCATGGCAGACGTTGCATTCTTAGGCCATTTCCTCTTTTGTCCTTCGGCAAGGCTTAGGCTGGCTCTCAGAAGGCAGAGCATAGGAGTATTCATGAAAAAGTGAAATCATTTGGGTGACAGTCCTGTGACTAGAGGCAGGTCTTCAAAATTGTGAGGTCGGGAAAAGGAAACCAGCATCTCTGTGTGACCAAAACAGAGGAGTGGCTAATTGGAGAAGTGAAAATCAAAGCAAAATTTCTTCCTATAAAATATGCTAGTAGCCAGTATAGGAGAGGCTTTGGAAATAAGTGATTTCCCCCAGGACTGACGCTGGCATATGGGGGAAGATGATCCTGTAACCCTATAATCCTGAGGGGCCAATTATATATTTCTCATAAATGAATGTGTTTGCTTTATTCTTTTGATGATAGGAAACTAGAAAAAAGGGCTTCATTCAGATAATGTGTAAAGTATTTTATATAAGCCTTATATGAGATATCTATGTCGCACTTGTATGTCTCTCTATACTGGGACAGAATTTTAAGGGAAAAGCCACCCAGACCAAGAGAAATGGAAGTGTGAGAACAATCTCAAGGACAAGGAGATTTTCTGGGATCCTGCACAAACTCGAGCTCTGGGTGCTTTTCCAGGGGCATATTCACTTTCTTCTGATAACCTGGGAGCCCATTTTGTTTTTTGTTGAGGAAAGTGGAGTGTCATGGACTCCCAGGTGTGGGGAGGAGAACTGAAAGCATGAGCAGCATGTGTTGGAACTGTGAGGGGACAGGGATGTGTGAGCTGCGTCTCGGAAGGTATATTCTAGTCTGCGCTGTGCCACAATAACAGAGTTCCGCAGACTTGGAGATGTAAGACTTATTGTCTTGCCGTATAGGTGGATGGACATGAAAGGACTGAAGGGATGCAGACCGCGTGGGCTTCTTGCCTGCTCCTGGTGTGGTGGATGAATCACATGAGGAGGCCCACGGAGGTGGAGCGGGAAGCAGGCAAATGGAGACACACAAATCACTTCTGTAACAAAGTCTGTCTCTCCCACCAGAACTAATTCATCCATCCAGGGATACAGCAATCCATTCATGAGGGTAGAGCCCTCTTGGCTGATCTTGTAAAGGCCTCACCATCCAACCCAGTAAGTATGGGAATTAAATATCAATGTGAGCTTTGGATGTGAGTTTTAAACTATTGCAGTGTATCAGGGTGTGGACAGGTGATGAAAGGTAAAAGGAGAGGTTCCCCGGAAGGCAGGAGTAGCAAATTCCACTGCATCCCTAAAAGAAGATGAACAGATTGCAGTGGGATTTAGGTAGAACCTGCAGAAAGCTGTGGGATTTTATAAATGGCCTGTAAAGTGGGGAGCATCTTTCTCTCTCTCACTTTTTTTTTTTTTGCCAGCACAGCCCACTCTGAGGGCAGGGCTGGTGCAGCATGTGGTGCCGGGCATTGAGCTGTGGTCCCCTGAACCTGTTTAAGCTTGCCTAAGTAAGTGCTTCTGAATGCTAAGCTACCTCGCCGGCCCCCACATCTTTCTTTTCAGCAGTGAAACAGTATGTGATCTTCACACATGAGGAGAGTAGATATTGGTTGAGAGTTAAAGTCGACATGGTTAGAATAATGACCATTCTTGGGGAAATCACAGAAGTAATTTGTTTATGAAGAATGCCAAAGACAAGACATGGGAATACAGCAGAAAGG
>NW_004524960.1:697980-698633 GCF_000260255.1 Octodon degus
TAAAATGCCAATTACCTAATTTTAAAAGAAGGACATTATCCTGGGTTTTCCAGCTGACCCAGTCCAATCCCAGTTTTCCTTACTGGTAAAGAAGGCAACAAAATATCATGACTAGAAAAAAATAGCTTGAAAAGGGCTGGCTGGCTCTAACTGGCTTCCATGATGGAAGGCAATAATGGTAAGAACATAGATCCACCCATCAGCCTCCAGCAGGAGCACCCTCCCTAATATCTTCATGTCAGCCTACGAAGACCACGTCAGGGTTCTTTCCTCCACAACTGTAAGTGACTGATGCATGTTATTTTAGTCACTAATGTTTTAGAAATCTCTTAGGAGAGGGATAGAGAACTAAAACAGAACTTGTCAGGAAATTTTGATAGATCTTACCAATTACTGGCTTCTAAGAATAAGTTCTATGCTCACTGGAGAAGTGGCATAGTACAAGCTGAACCTAAATATTTAGTATTCATTTTGTGTCCCACCTTATATTTCAAGTATTAATAATCCAACTTTGATTATTGGAGAACAGCAAGGCTTTCCTAGGAATCAAATACATTTTAGGGATTATAGCACAGGATGTCTATTATTTGGGATGTACTACTTGTTGAACGAAGGTAATTTTCTAGAGCAAATCTATGGTTAAGATTAAGAGG
>NW_004524960.1:700726-701766 GCF_000260255.1 Octodon degus
TCTCTCTCTCTCTCTCTCTCTCTCTCTCTCTCTCTCTCTCTCTCTCTCTGGTGTTTTTCTGGAGGAGCTTTGGTTAATAATACCAACTATCATTGTTTTAAACATATTATCCTTTCATGCCCTGCTGGTGCTAAATTGATTCCTCTGCAATTCAGAATCTGTTTTCCAAGGACGTTTGCGTATGGCTCCCCTTTCTCAGACTCCATCATTACCTACCATATGTACGGCAATGTTAAGACGACTGCCTTTCTTGAGGGACCATCCCCATGCACACAAGCCATCCCCTAAGGCATCCCCTGCATCCTCTTTGAACATTTGTAAGTATTATTTGTTCCCGCCTGCAAAGAGAGGACATGTAACAAGGCTCACATTTGTGTATTCCTCCATAAGGAGACTTCCCACTGACATTTCATATTTTATCTTCTCCACAGCTCGATGGGAAACAAATTAATATCTTCATTTAATTAAGACATTTAGCCCCAAGCCATTACCCATGTCTGAGATCACAGAGCTCTTCAATGGTAGGTGTGAATTCAAATACAAATTGCATTAACTTATGATCCAGAGTTAAAAATCAGCTGTCACTTGAAGTTATTCTAAATTAGAAATGATGGAGATGATAAAGGGTGAGAAAATACTGGAATGTGCTTCTTCTGCTTACTAGATAAAAACTCCACCAAAAGTATGCCTCGTCCTATGTCATGCACTCACCAGCTAAACTGGAAACCACCTTTTCAGGATCTCAGCTCCCTCCTGCGGTGAAAGCTGATAAATGTTCCTTCCGCTACAAAGACTTGTAGGGATCACTATTTTCAGTAACTGCATGCTTCATCACAAAAGATCTGGCTTCAATCTCAATTCCCTTGTTATTCAGCTTCTCCTCTAAAACCACATATCTAAAGAAGTATTTAAGAGGCAAATCATCAGGCCATACATTTGGGGCTTGCTGTAAAGGAGCTTTAGACAGAGCTTGATGCTGCCAAATTCACTCAAAGGCTAAGCAGCCAAAGGGGGCAGTTAGATAAGAAAGAATGTGGTCT
>NW_004524960.1:703091-704713 GCF_000260255.1 Octodon degus
CCTATCAGAGGACACAGTGTGCTGGGGCATGGACCGCCAGAGAGCTGCTCTCCACCAGTCTCCTTCCTTCACACGCAACTTCCCAGATGCTGGAGGCGAGCAGCCTTGTTGTGCAAGGCCATTCCTGCTGACAGCATCAGATTAGAGCTGCCTGCCTGGGACTGAAACTTCCAAACTGTGAGGCAAATGTTCCTCCTTTGATCTGCTCACATTGAGTGTTGCGTCTTAGGGACAAAAAGAATGTCTGAGGCAAGACAATTAACATGACTATACTGGAAAATTTCCAAAAATGGTTCTAGATTTGTCTTGAAGTGATACTAGCAAAGTGATAAGAAATGTAATCTTTTTAAAAACACTTATTTATTTATCTATTTGGTACAGGGTCTCACTGTGCAGTTTGGACTCATACTGATGCTCCTGTCTCAGCCTCCACAGTGCTGGGATTACAGGCGTGTACCACCAACCCCTCTTTCTGGCCAGCATGGAGCTCTTGGGATTCCAAGGCCAGCACAGAATGAGGTACCACAGATCGAACCCAGGTCCTTGAACTTGGCAGGCAGGCTCTTAGAGTGCCGAGGTAGCTCCCCAGCCCAAGAAATGCAATCTTGTCAGCCATGTAGGGTGGAAAGCTTTCCTTAAACCAATAGCCATAATTTCCAAAGAGTTCCCAAGTAGTGTGCTAGTCATTATAATATTTAGAACCTGGCTCCCAAAACAATAAATAGCACCCAGTTAAACTAAAGAATCAAGAGAACTAAACTCTTAGAAATGTGATTTTTTGGACTGAGTTTCATCAGTCATACTAAGAAACCACTGTCTTACACCCCTGTAGTTCCTTACAGACTGCAAAGGACTGTATTACATGGCCCAGTGCCACCAGCCAACCTGAAATGTGGAGGAAACCTAGATATTGGCATCCCATTGCATCAGTTAGGAAAGTACAGTTTGTAAATCCAACATCATCTGCCTTTCAGGCAGCAGTTTTCAGAAATGAAACTCTTCTACTGTGCAGGTTGCATTATGACTCTTAGCCTAGTCTCTCAGTTTAGGAATAATCACATGCTCCCAACAACACCTTCAGCTTCATTTAATGTTTGAAAGCTGCTGTCTATTACTGGGCAAACCCACTGACTAGACCCCATACACTTTAATATCTCACGAAAACTTTGAATTCAACAAGTTCAAAACTAGACTGGCTTCCTCCACTTACCCAATAGAGAGAAGAGATAATATAAAGAAATCATCAAAGAAAGTTTATGTAGGCTAAAAGAAATAGAGTCACAAAGGAGACAGGGAACTCAATTTTTTGTGTACTTTGTTACCTGAAAACTCTGTGACAAATCTCAGCTTAGCTTGTACCCAGGCATTTTGATCACTTTAGGAATATTTGTATTGTGAGGTTACTAGCCCTAACTTCACCTACTCCATCTCATCCCCCTTCAAGACTGAAGATGCCAAGATGACGAATTTTCAGGATCTTCAGGGATACCCAGTTGCTAGTTTTTTACATTGACCAGTTCCAGAGAAACAGCTGAAATTGGGCAAGTCTACAAACATCTTGGGCTGGAGAAGAAGCAGAGCCCCACAATCCTCCCAATGAGGAGCCCTGTTTCTGTCCTCCC
>NW_004524960.1:705723-707263 GCF_000260255.1 Octodon degus
CCGTAAAGATGCTCTTGCAGCTGGGCATGGGCACACAGCCCTGTAGTCCTGGCGCTCAGGAGGCCGAGGCAGAAGGGTCGTTCCGAGTCTGAGACCATCCTGGGCTACTGTCTCAGCTACTCTTCTCTGCTTGCTGGAATAAATGCCAGACACCTAAAATGGAGGAAATAAGGGTTTATTTAGCTCCCAGTTAGTGGAGGTTTCAGTCCATACCCAGCTGGCTCCAAGGCAGAGCGGCACACAACACAGAGCAGTCATTCCTGCTGGCAGCAAAGATCAGAGAGCAAGGGGAAGAGCAGCAGCAACAACGGCTGCAGAGAGCAAGTTGGTCTTCCTTAGGTTGCACTCAGCCTATTTGCTCTAGGCTGGTATAGCACTCACACCCATAATTCCAGCAGCATTCATACCCATAATCCCAGCAGCACTCACACCCATAATCCCAGCATTGGAGCATAAATTAATCCCAAGTATAGAAGTCCACCCTATTACTCCATGAGTCTTTGGAGGGACAACTAGACACAAACCATAACAACTATAAAGTGGGCTCAAGGCCAGCCTGAAATGCACAGTGAGACCTGTCTCAAAAAGACAAACAAAATAAAGTTACTATTTTTCTGTCCCTTCTAGTATTATGCTCTTTAGCAGAAAGCCACTATGAGTAGCATATATTTGAGAAGGGGAGGGTAGCTCTAGCCCCTCGAAGGCTGAGTAGAGTGTATGAGTAGTTTGGAATTCTGCACTCAAAGTTTGTCTCTTCTCTTTCTTTATTCAGTCATTCATCTGATCATTTGCTTACGTCAGTAAGAACTCATGGTATTTATTTTACTTTATTAACAATTTGTTTTATTTTATTAATATTTTATTTGATTTGATACAGGTTCTCACTACACATCTTGGACACATAGTGATCCTCCTGCCGCAGCTTCCACAGCACTGGGATTGCAAGCTTGCACCACCACACCTGGTTTCTGGCCAGCATGGTGCACATGAGGTTCCAGGGCCTGCACGGCATGTGGTGTCAGGGATTGAACCCTGCTTCTTGTGCTTGCCAGGCAGGCAGTTAGACCTCTAAGCTATCTCCCCTGCCCATGATGTTTATCTTATACTTTGGGTTATAATCTAATTATGTATTTATTTATGCTCAAATTAATCCAGGTTTGGTCTATAGGAGCTTTTTGCATTAGACAAAGTCTTATACTCTTAAAACTATTACTAAGTTGTGGATGCAAAATTGATTATCACAGTGCTTGAGGCTTGATTTTCTTGAACAGTAACATTTGATTTTCTGTTCTTTTTTAATTATTACTTTCTCTTTCATTGTCTTATTTTAACAGTTGTGAAAAATACGGAAGCCCTACTTACTTCTCATTGTGTCTAACTAACCCTTCCATTCAGAGTGACACCCTAATGAAGACCATCTCTGTTTTACAGATGAGCAGCTGAGACACAGAACCACTCAGTGACTGTCCCTTGGCTCTCCACACGGGAGGGAAATGAGACCCTAGGTTCGTGAGGCCCAGGCCTTCTGCAGAGTGCTGAG
>NW_004524960.1:709253-711070 GCF_000260255.1 Octodon degus
TTATTTGTTCTATCATTGTCTGTCCTCCCTTATAAAATAAAGAAGTTAAGAGTGAAATAACTAAGCCCCTTTCCAATTCCATTTTGCTTTGCCTGGAATAACTTTTTTTTTTCTATTTTTTTTCTACCAGGAATCGATCTCAGGGTCTCGTCACTCTCAGCTGCCTCCTTGCCTGTTTCCATCCTCACATCCACCCAGGACAGACTCATTGCTGCACTCTCCATGCACCCAGCAGTGTTTTGGAGCAGGGGAGCAGGCCGTTCCAACCAACACAAGTGGGCTAGTTCATTACCAGAGATTGTCTTAAATAAAGTCTCCTGTGAGGAAGAATGATTACTTGTGCCTTTCTGAAACATAACAAGGGCATTGGCAAACACGAAGTGATAAGAAAGGGCTTAATGCTTTCTTTTAAAAATAAGAGAAGATGGGGGCTGGAGAGATGGCTCAGTGGTCTAAAGCACCTACTTAGAACAAGCTAAGCTAAGCAAAGCACAAGGACCGCAGTTCAATCCCCCAGCACCACATGCCAGCCAGCTACGCCCCCTGGTGGGTGGGCTGATCTGGCCACACACACACAAAATAAATAAATAAATAAATAAATAAATATTAAAAAAAAACTTTAAAAAATAAATAAATAAAAATAAAAATAAGAGAAGAGACTACTTTCCTCGCGTTTTTGAGATCGTGAGGTCGCTTTGCAATCATAAAGGTAGGTTCTACATCTTCCAGTTTTTGCAGGAAAGTGGGGGCCTGACCTAGCAGCTAGCAGAGCTGCTGATAAGACCCCATTAAATACGAAGCAGAAATGGAATGTGCAGTCGGTTTTTGGGCACCTGGGAGCCCACTGTGGCCCAACATGGCAACACCTCTGTGCTCATGGAAGAGGAGCGAAGGAGAGGGGACAGTTTGCATCTGTCTTTGTGTGTTTGGCTGGATAATAACACCATGAGTGCGGTGGCCCACAAACAGTACACGACTTTTATGTTTCTGGACTCCAGAAGGCCAAGGTCCAAGTGCCATCAGCGTCTGGGCAGGACCACGTTGCTTCTTACAAGGCATCTTTTTATGTCCTCGCATGCTAAAAGGACAAGCAAACTTTCTCAGGCCTAACATTAGGGACTTAATTCTCAAACGAGAGCTCTACTTTCAAGCCCTGACCACCACACACCACACACCAAGAAGTGGAGGGAGGGACGGGACTAACAAAGGAGTGGAAACAGCATGAGAGAGCAAGATTTCACAAGTCATAGTTTATTTTATTTTATTTTAATTTGAAGAGTTAAAAGAATCAAAAACAAGTAGAAAAAATGACAGAAACAGTGAATATAACAATACATATATAACAGATTTTTAAAACAGGGATAGCTAATTAATAATGGTTGCTATATTATCTATTTTTTCATTTCAATGAGAAAAAAGATAAAATAACAATGAAACAGTTTCAAGAAAGTTTAATATGACAGTTGCAATAATCAGTACATTGCATATTGTTATCTTCCTAGTAGTTATTCAGAGGACAAGATGGAGCGATGATATCTTGTCTAAGAAATATTAGTACAAACCTTTCCTCTCAATGAATTAAGAGAAGGTAGCTGTATGTCTATCATAACCATCCTGTACACACACACACACACACACACACACACACACACACACACACAGAGAGAGACCAAAAAAAATTGTCCTTTATTTATATCCTCCTTTTTTGTTTTGTTTTGTCAGAGATGAGTGTTCCATTGCTGTCAGAGAAGCTGTATTTGGAGAAGTCTTTAAAAGACTTTTTCAAAAAAAATAAATAAATGAATAAATAAATAAAT
>NW_004524960.1:712222-713315 GCF_000260255.1 Octodon degus
CTATGCTTGCCTCACAAGCAGAAAGGATGGCCTCTAAGCTGAATGTCAGGCAATCTGATGGACAACAGAGCCCTTACCCCTTCTGGCCTTTTGAATGGACTTAGTGCATGCCTTAAGCAAAAATTCAGTCACTTCCACCCCTGCCAGCAAAACAAGTGTTTAGAAAACTGTAAAACAAAAATTTATTTGTTTCATTTTCACAAGTGGTGGGACTAAAGTTCTGAAGAACTAAGCAACTCAAAATTCGTAGCATTTAATGTTGAAGAAGCTTTAGACAGCCGTTTGCCATAATACCTTTTTTATTACCCAAGATGACTTTTAAACAGAACAGCAGATTTCCATTATCCAGATCCATATCTTAGAGTTCATTGAGAAAAACATTAAGACAAACCTGAGGTGTGCTGGTGTACTCACTCCTCCACCTGAATTCTGGGGAAGAGTCACAGGGATTTCATGGAGGCAGGTAAAGGGTTTGGAGAAGATGAGAGAAGTTACATGAAACAGAGCAGGCTGAGGAGAGAGGGACATGAAGGCTAAAGTGTTTGGGTGCAGTACTTCTGATGATGTTGAGGAAACATTTTTCTTAAACTGTGTACCAGAGAAGCCAAAATTAACTGAAGCATACATTTTAGAATGCTGCTATTTTTTTTTTTCAGAACCGAGGATTGAACTCAGGCCCTTGTGCTTGCCAGGGAAGCACTTATTCTACTGAGCCATCTCCCTGGCCCCTAGAATGCTACCATTCTACTTGACATAAACTTGCTCAAAATAATAACATCAAATTTAATAAAAATGTTACCTGATCTATAGTAACATGAAATTTAAAGTACAATATGTCCTCCCACTTAAATAACTAACCAAAAGGGGTTAAATAGAGGAAAGCACAGCAGAAAAACACCTTCTGTTTTCATTTCCTTTCCACAAGTTAAGTCTCTAAAATACCACTCAGGATCTTTATATTTTAAACCTGAAAACTCCACTCCCCAACCCCTTGATGTACTTATCATGTATTAAATGTATAGACCACTTAGTTTGCTTTTTCTGATATTTAATTTGACTGTTATTCACTTCATTCTTGCATTACCCTTACTTT
>NW_004524960.1:736661-746633 GCF_000260255.1 Octodon degus
AACATACTCTCTGAAAACAAAAAGCAAGAAAAGAAACATGCTCTCTGCTAATGTAAGGAAAGTCTAAATATTAATTTCTGTAGTACAAAAGAAAACTGTTATTAAATGCTTCTGTATTTGGCAAGAATGAATTACGCTTATTATTTTTTTCCTCTCTCCAGGAATAAAACCTATCACAGTCAGCTGGCTGCCAGTCCCTCAGTTTCCAGTCTGCTTTATTTATCTTTTGTTCCATAAAAGAAATCATTATAAAACTTAATCATGTAGGAAATAAACCACTTTGCTATGATCGTGTATTCTGCGGTCCAGAAACGCAGATGGCATATGTTGCTAATGGCTTGTATCTGCTCCGAAATATGTCTGAGAACTCAGCTGCAAACCCCCAGGAGCGTCGCACATCTCTAGGGGACTGAATTATTCAGAAGCTTTTGAGCTCACGTATGTGGCACTTCACCTGGAATGAGCTGAAGCCAGACTTCACATCCTCTCCCTGCGGTGTAGAGTACGTCTGTCCGCAGCCTCAGAGTAGCTTCTTATGTGTGAGCTCGCGGCTGAAAGACGGTTCATTCCAGCCTCCCAGGCATAAGCACATGCCCTTAGAATTTACAGAGCACCGTTCCCTCTACACTACTGACCACAGTACCCCTAAGACCACTGAGACCCAAGGGCCCAGCACAACAGCCACACATTTCAGTAGCAGGAATGTCAAGGAATGTTTTCCCCACACTTTCAAATCAATGCATCTTTCACAATTATTATTTTCTTATTAATTTCCAATTGCCATCCTTGCGAAAATGCGTGCTAAGCATGGCAGGATTCTCCGTTTACTAACAGGACAGCAAACACGTCATTTGCAACTTGCCAAAAGTCCACTTGGCTTTTGCACCTACTTAGTCCATTTTATTGTTTTGAATGACTGATTCACATTAGCTGAAAAGACTTTATTTTTATTCTAGTGTTTCAACAACAAGTAACAGAAGAATTCAGGTGTAAACTAGAAGATAACACATGAGAAAGTGCCTCGTGACTAATAAGAGAATGAAACACAAGTATTACATGACCGAAATGAATGGAAGGCATTCGGTAAATAACTGTTGACACAGAATCTCTAGGTTACTATCACCCCAGTTGTATTTGAACTTCTTTGCAAATTGATCTTGCCTCAGATAATGACTAATTCTTTTGTGGCCCTCTGCATTTCAACAACCCTCACATGCCAGGAGGAGAGTGGAAGGTAAACTAAATTTGTCTTAAGATACAGATGCTATTCTTTTTCAATTTATTATATAAACATAATTGCTTCTCTCTTTGGCTTTTGCATTTATTTTTAATCTATAAAATGACAGCTGTATCCGAATAACCTAGAAATTCCTTTATATTACTGAAAGCCTTTGTTTCTCTTTTTTCTCTCATTCCGTATTCTGTGGTGGTTGGTCCTGTTATAATAGCATATATATAGAAAGCTGATAAATCAAAACCATGTTCTGAAAAAATTCACCAATAGAAATAATGGCAAATGACAATGAATCCCCAGCTGCCTACAACTATCCTGTTGTCTGATATGAGATTTACATTCTGAATATGCTTGGTGTCAGTTCTTCCCTTGATGGTAGAGTGCTGCTGGTGCTCACAAGCTATACCTAAACTCACAGGAACTGAAGCACTGAATAAGATGAGTCTCTGAGTAGATGTGCTCTAAAAGGAAACTTAGGATGCATGAAACGCATAACCTGACATTCTAATCCCCAGCCATATTTGCAGCAAGATCAGAAATTGAGTGAAATTGCATTTTTCACTTGAAACAAGCAGCAGATGCTTGCTAACTAGCCCAAAGAAAATTGCTCTTGGTTATTACTAGAAGCTCAGACCAAATAAGAAATGGTTTTATTTCCCAATAACTAAACCTTCACTGCTACTCACACAGAGCTTGACAACTTGAGATAACGAGGACTGGCCTGTCCAGCAGCACCCAACATCACAGCATATTGTGACTACAGACCACCCCTGACCAATTTTATTGATTTTACTGCATTCAATCAGGGCAGTACAAGGGCTGGCAAGATAGCTCAGCAGACTAAGTGCCTGCTAAGGCAAGTGCGGGGACTGGAGTTCAATCACCAGCCCTACCCCAGGGCACACTGAGCTGGCAACTGAGACCAGGCATGGTGGTGCAGGCCACTAATCCCAGAGCTCGGGAGGCTGAAAACAGGATTGCTACCAGTCCAAGCTGCATAGTGAGACCCTGTACCAACTACATAAAATTAAATAAACAAATTAATAAATAAAAAATTAGGCCAGTACAGTCACTTTAGTTGTAGCCACTTTGATTTGAGCATCTGAAACACTAAATAAAACTCATGGGCCAGGGAGATGGCTCAGTAGAATGAACACTTGCCTGCCAAGTGCAAGGGTCTGAATTCAATCCCCAGTTCTGGGGAAAAAAAAAAACCTCATAATTGTACCTTAAAATTTGAGTTTTTACAAAAGAGATAGTGATCACAGGTAAAGTAGTGATATAATTACAGTTGAGATATATATATGAGAGATATATATGCACTTTATTGTGCATATAATGAAAATATCAGACAGGGACAGAAATTATATCTGTTTAAAAAATCATCTTTGGTTCCACAAAGATAATAGGATATGTGGTAATTTTGTGTTCCAACAAAGAGACAATCAAATTCCACTGACAATCTGAACTAAGAAGGCCCTAACTGTCGGAGTGAGTAGTTAATTTGCAAGGGAGCCGAGTGGGGTTATACTTTGTCTCTGTGTTCCCCCAAAGCCTCCTGTGCTTGTAGGTAGGGCTCTTAGGAGGCAAGTGCATCAGGGAGGTGTGATGCTCATCAGTAGATTAGTCTAGTGATGAGGTTGTAGCAAAATGTAATGCTGGGAATGAAGCCTGTTACAAGAAGTGGGCCACTGTGGCTGTTTCCTGGAAGGGTACATCTCGCTCCCTGCCTCCTTCATTCCATGTCTTCTACTGCTGCCATGAAGTACACTGTTTGTCCTCTGCCACGCCCCTTTGTCATAGCCCCATTTCTTGAAGTCAACAGATGACGGATTGAAACCTCTATATACTGCAAGTCAAAATGAACCTTTCCTCCTTTAATTGCAGGTGCTGGGTAATGTGTCCAAGCTATAAGAAACAAAGTGGGTGTCCAGAGAAGTAGGGTAATTGCTATAACACTACCTAACCCTGTGGTTTCAAAGTTTTTGGAACTGACTTACAGAAGAAGTTTGCAAAGCTTTGGAGATGAAAAGTGGAAAAGTTGATCTAAAGAACTTCAAGCCAAGCTTGATGGGACATTCTAGTCAGAGCTCAAATAAGCAGAATGCTGATAAAATCTAACAGTAAAGGACAGGCTCAGGCAGTTTGAACTAGAACAAGGACTGTGTTGACAGTTAGACTCCCAGCCACGTGTGTTACGTGCTGGACGAAAATCTATCTGAATTTCACTCATGCCAAGAGACATTGTAAGAGACTGAGATTAATCTGAATTAATCTCATGGGAAGAAATTTCAAGGCAGTCCAGTGTTCAAACAGTGGTGTGGCTATGCTTGGGGATTATTTCTGACTCTGCCTTGACAATTAAGAGCAAAACTCTCAGCTGAATGCCTTAAAAGTTTTGAGTTTCTCCAGAAGGAAAGCACCTATGAAGTTAGGATTTGCAAAGATGAAAGAAAGGAGAGCTTAGTGGCTTAAAAGATTAACATTAAAAAGAAGCCAAGTTCTTCAATAAATAGGAAAAGTGACTTGAGGACATATGGAAGACCCTATCCTTCACAGAAATGGGACACAAGATTTCACGTTAAGAAGAGAGGCTCCAGGCTGAGAAGGCACTCTGCTTAGGCAGAGTGCAGTGGCCGGAGTTTGATCCCTGGCATGCCACGGCAGCCCCACCAGCAGAGCATGCTGAGACAGTGACTGAGACAGCATGGTGACATGCACCTATAATCCCAGCTCTTGGGAGGCTGAAAAGAGGAGGATCACTATGAGTCTGATCTACATAGTGAGACCCTGTATATCCTGCAGACCTTGTGCAAAATACATTAAAAATTTTAAGCATTGACTGTTAATTCTCCTTTCCAGACCAGCAGAAATCCACAGAACAGTTGTCAAAACCATCCTGTTTACATACAGAGATATATCTCTTTCTCTCACTCTCTCTTCTGTCCTTTGCATTAAATAATTTATAAAGTAGAGAGAACAAAACTAAAATCTCCTACTTCTCTAGCTGTACTGCTAACATTCTGCAGTTCTCTTCACTGTGCATATTTTGTTCATATGTGTCATTGTAGAGTATGTGCAACTTTTTACACCATGGTGTATACTGCAAGGCCACAGTTGGGCACTCTCCAAGATCACCTTAGCAGAAGGTTTACGATCACTGTAAGTGCGGGCAAGTTACTTTCCAAGGTATGCTGTGTGCCGAGAGCAGAATTGGCATTAGAGCGGTCATGATGATAAGCTGAGGGCTGCCACTTCTGTTAAAAAAAATCTCATAATAAAATGGTTTTAAAAAATTGAATCTTCAGGTCTGGTGTCACACAGGATGAAGTCAATTTCCCCATACTTTCTCCCTATAGAAAACAATCATATGTCACCCCCTATAAATTCATCCAAAAAATACATGTTTATATTTTCTCCCTACACATCTTCAAGATAAATGTGTATGAAAGAAAACTTCCCAGCACAATTCTGCCTGTTGTCTGGCTCTGTGCTACTAAACAGAAGGAAACAATGTTTTCTAATAATAACAAATGTCCAGAGAAGGATACAATTTTCTCCATTCAAGGCTCAAACCTACCTCAGATGGTAGCGGATATCCTGCAGAAGACAGAAAGGAAAGACTGAGAAGGGAAAACTAGGTACCACCTAAGTTTTATAGCAGATGCACAGAAGTAAGAGAATTATCTGGAAAGTACTTACAGATCTACAAAAAATTAATATTAAATGAATTCTTATATGATTAGGTTGTACAAGATTAATGAAATACTTTTGGAGGTCATTTAGTTACAAAGTTTAAAAAGAATTTAGAAGTCCTGTGTGCTAGTTCCTTGGGCTACCATACAAAGGTACTATACACTAAATGGCTAAAATAATGGAAATTTATTGAAGCCCAGTTATGGAAGCTGGAAGTCTGAAATGAGTATGTTGAGACCGTTGATTCTTTCTAAGAGATGTTAACGAGAATCTTTTCTACACCTGTTTCCTAGCACAAAGCAACCTCAAGTGTCTTGGCTGACAGCGGGCATTCTCCTTTTGTCTTTGAGTTGTCTTCTACTCTGTGTGTGTCTCTGCACACAAATTTCCCTTTTTAATGAGGATATAATCATATTATATTAAGAGTCACTGTAATGAATTTATCTCAGATTGACTGACTGAAAAGACTCTACTTCTATGTGAGATCATTTTCATGGGCATTTCATGATTCTGAGTTATTTGTAGGAAAAAGGATGTACCTGAGGCCATAATGTTAAGTGCAATAAGTCAGACACACAAGCTTAAGTGCCACATTGTTTCACTCATATGAAAAACACAAACTGAAAAGAGAGAATCAGCTCTATTGGTGCTCTTGAGATCTTAGCCAGCATCTATGGCTGCTCTCTGACTTTGCAGAGCACCTAAATTAGCACCTGTGACATTCATACTTCCAAAACATCAGAGCTTGGAAAAGTCTTGGTTCTGCCAGACAGAGAGATTATCTCATCTGAGAGTGATGAACTGTAATTTTCTTCCACTGCATAAGCTGTATCAAATCTAGAATTTAATATATCTTCCTTTGTTTGTGCTGGAAAGATCTGTCAGAAACCTAAAACAAAGAAGAACTGAGTGACTTATTATTAGAAAGAGTTTTAAAATTAAAAAAATATATATCTGAATAAATTTGTGTCATCCAAAGTTGCAATTATTTCAACATTTTTCAGAGACTATAAACTGTCAGAGGAAATTCACAAATTATTTCTTCTTGATCTGTTTGGCAAGGCTATTTCTTCTTGAGACTTTTGTTTCTACAGTTACTTCATAGGTGCAGGTACACATATGCACACTTACATTTGTGGGCCCGTGCACCCCAACCTGGAAGACAGAGGTGCAGGAAGCAAGGGAAGTGAGAGTGTGGCAGGCACACTTCTGAGAGGGCACTCAGGATGCCCATTACTGCTCAGCATTCTTTCCTGAAGTATTGCAGGACCCACAAACATGAGAGGATGTTGCCTCCAAGATTAGGGTACTTTATAGGATAAAGATTAAGGTATTTTAACAGAAGTACTTTAGAGTGTCAATCATTTGATTCAGAGCTCATCAAAGGAGAGAATTTTTTTGAATCTCCTAAGGAAATACGATGAGCCATTAGACTGGACTTGGCCTTTCCTGATCAGGAAGCATAAAAAGATTCTCTTGCATGTATTGAAGGAGCAACTGCCCTGTGATATAAGCTGTCTATGAGGGGACCATGGGTCTAAAGATGGAAAGTACTTAGGGAGCTTGAAATTACCCACAGGTGACTGCTGACAAGGAAAATGTGGGGGTTTGATAAAATAAATGCAAGGAATTGAATTCTGTCAATGGCCTAGAACAGGGGTGATGAGTTATTTATTTTTCTTTTAAGAAAAAAAGATGTTAATCTACGACTTGTTTTCAAAACTAAAATTTCAGTATTTAGGTCAAATCACACTGCTAACACTTTGCAAAAAATAATCAGATTTGGGATTGTAATTTAACTGCTTACTTCTAGAAGGTTCACCACCACTGACATGGAAGTTTGGAGGAGAAGTCTGAGCCTCAGACAATATTGGAAACCTTAGGGATGCCTTGGTTTTGACCTGGGAGTTCTGAGGCAAAGGTTCTCACTCATCACTGATCTTGTGATACCTATAACTAAGAAATAATAAGTGTTATTTGCAGACTTTCAGTTCGTGGTACTTATTATGAAATGACGATAGCAAGCAGGATGTCGGTAGAGGAAAGATCCAGGAGGAGAAGGGGAGATAATTCCATCACAGAGGGCATTTATTCACCTCTCTGTTTCAACTGTGCTTTAAAATTTTCCAACACACACAGATTTAGTAGAGTCTGGGTCAAGGGAGCATGACTGGGTCTTTCACTGTTTTTGTCCCGATGATATTTTCTTAAAAAAAGATTAATGTCGCTGTGGCAACACGACAGTATTTCAAATGATTTTTTTTTCTATTTCATTGAAAAAGTCAAATAAAACATACAGTGAACAAAGCTTTGGCCCAGTGTGAGCTCCACTCACTGGCTAGACAGATCTCTTTCCATTTCTCCACCTTCCACCTGCAAATACTCCAATAAAATAAAAAATAAAGATATGGCTAGATAGCTCAGAGGACTAAGCACCTACTTAGGCAAGTGCAAGGGCTGGGGTTCAATCCCTGGCACCATATGCTATGCTAGCACCACCCCTGGGCATGCTGAGGCAGCCACTGAGTCCACTGAGTGGCACTCACCTATAATTCCAGAGTTGGGGAGGCTAAAAATAGGAGGATCACTACAAGTCTGAGCTGTATAGTAAGACCCTGAACAAAGTACAAAAAATAAAAACATCAAAATAGATGGATGTTTTACATGTGTAAAAGAACCATGACTTCCCCAGAAGAAACACAACTGCCCATGATACAAATAGCTAACTACAATCACTGAGATGATTTCTGAATTAAACCCTCTTGGGAATAACTTACAGAAACACTTCCAACTCTCCTGTTACCTGTTAATACAAATACAAATCACTCACATACTTAGCTTTTAACTAAATATTTCTTTTTAATAAAACATAACCTGCCACTCCAACCAGATCCCTCCAGCCCAAGCCCGGGACCGGCATGCAAGTGAGACCTTCTGCTGCACCTGCCAGACACCTACAGCCCCAGCCCAGGCCCAGTATGTGTGGGAGACCTTCTGCCATGCTCACTGGATTCGCTTTCCACCCCTTAGCCTGAGCCCAGGCTGGGAATGTGTGTGGAACCATCCAGACTCATGGGAAGCTCCCCCATCACACAGGCTGGGTGTGAAACTCTGCTTCTGAAGTCCCTACAGAGAGGCTAGCAGCCAAAACCACCCAGCTAATCCAGGATATGATCATCTTGCCAGAGGGCCACAACAGATTCACTTCTACAGGCTGCAACAGGAAGATGCTTAGCACAGCAGCAAGACACAAGCTAGGCACATCTGGACCAGTTCAAACTTGAAAGATCTGGACCTGGTTATCTGAAACACTTTGCTAGACACAGATCTATGAGAGCATCCTCTCTCTTTCCCTCTTGATCAAGAGAGGGGGCAACAGGTAACCAGGGTGAGCTAGTCTACATGGAAGACCCCAAGTACATCAAGGGGAGGTGATCAGACAGAACTTTGGGGAACTAACTTAAATATAAATTCCTAATTTAATATCTGCTAAGCTACACAGACATAATGTTTGCTTTTATGGTCTAAAATATAAACCCATTAGTTACAAAGTTTGTCAACTGCTAAATATCACTATCTATTATTAGTGTTCCTAATTGTAGTTCTGTAATTATGAAACTGTCACTGCCTTAACCACTTAATCTGTCTGAAGTAAAAATTTCAGTAGGTGCTAAGGTTATAACTGCACCAAAACTCTACGACAAAGGTCAGAGGACAGTGCTATACAAAAATGACAAAAAGAAGGAGCAAACCTTCTTTTAATTCAATGAGAAGAAAAATTTGTCCGAATAGTATTTGGACAGGATATCATGTCTGCATCTTGTACTACAAATAGCTTCTAAGAAGACAACACTATGCAATGTATTAAGTATAACTATTAAGTATAACTAACCTGTCTTGAAGCTGTCTCATTATTGTTTTTCCCCAATAAAATTAATTAAAAAAAGAGAAAAAGAGGAAAATTCATTGTCAGGCACCAAGCCCACCCAGAACAAATAAAGGAGAAAATAGAGTAGAAGAATTTGGGAATCACACAGCTGAAATCTCTGAATTAATAGTGTCTGAAGTAAAGAAACAACTGCAGAAATGTATAGAAGAAATCAGATCAGAAAAAAATTCTCTGAAGTAAAAAAATAGATAACTATAATAAAAGAATTATTAAGTGCTTCTAAAGAAGACACTGAAAAAATAGAGGAGAATACAACAATTATGGAAACTTTAAAGAAGAAATATAGCAAAGAGATAGGATGCATAAAGCAGATTTGAAGTTCTATACAGGAAATTAAAACAAATCACAAACTGGGAAAACCATTTGAATGAAAGTGAAGATAGAGTTTTAGATCTTGAAAACACCATCACAGCTAGTGGAAAGGTAAGAAAGAGTCCCTTAAAAACAACGAGAATGCAGGAAAAAAATAATTCAACATCTCCAACATGATGCAAAGATAAACAATGTGAGACTAATAGGCACCAATGAGAAAGAAGTAAATACAAACTATGAAAAAGAATATGGGAAGAAGTAAGTGAAGAAAATTTCCAAACATGGGGATACAACCTGACATTCAGGTAACCAAAGCATATCATACTTAAAATAATATCAACCCAATTAAAAACACACCCAGACATACAACAGTCAAGATTCCAGAAATACAGCACAAGAACAATACACTAAAGGTCACCAGAGAAAAGAAACAGACCACATTTAAAGGAAAACCAATCAGAATAACAGCAGATTTCTCTTCACAAACCATCAAGTCATGAAGAGCACAGAGCAAAGTACTTCAGGTGTTGCAAGAAAATAAATTCCACCCTAGATTTATGTGCCCTGGAAAAATCTCATTCAAGTTTGATGGAGAAGTGAAATACTTCCATGACAAAAAAAAAAGCCCTCAAAAATTGTATGATGAAAAAACCAACCCTACACAGACTACTAAAAGATATTCTAGAGAGGGACCAAAATAACCATGACTCCACAAGTGAGAATGGAAAGAACCCACCAAAGAGGGCAAATAATTAAACACTGGATAAAAAGGGCTTTACAA
>NW_004524960.1:747743-748678 GCF_000260255.1 Octodon degus
AAAAAAAAGAACAAACGAAACAAAAGCCCAAAGACAGGAGGAAATTATAAAGATTTGAACAGAAATTAATGCAATTGAGACAAACAAAACAATACAAAGAATTAACAAATCAAAAAGCTGGTTCTTTGAAAGATTAAGTAAAATAGATAAGACTCTAGCTAGCCTCAACAAAAGGAGCAAAGAAAAACTCAATTTCGAGCAATAAGGAATGAAAAGGTAGAAATTATCACACAACCTGTGGAAATTCAGATCATCAATAACTGCTTTTAGATTCTTTATTCTCACAGAATCAAAGACTGAAGAAATGGATAGATTCCTACAAAGGAACCGATTATCAAAACAATCAAAAAGATATAACAACTCTCAATAACTCAATAAGAACCAATGAAATTAAAATGTAACAAAAATCTACAGACAAAGAAAATCCAGGTCCTCATGAATCCACAGCTGAATTCTACAAGAGATTTACAAAACATATATTCCCAATACTCCTCAGACTCTTACATGAAGTGGAAAAGAAAACAATTCTCCCAAAATCATTTCTGCAGTAAATATATTGATAAAAATTCAGAGAAAGATACAACTAAAATAGAGAACTATAGGCCAATCTCCCTCATGACTGTAAATGCAAAAGTCCTGAAAAAAATCTTATCAAATAGAATAAAGCAAATCTTCACGAGGATTACACACCAAGACCACGTAGGATTCATGCCAATGATGCAAGGATAGTTTAACACATGCAAATCTATGTGTGTAATGCAATATATCAAGAGAGCCAAATCCACAAATCACATGATCTCAATTGATACAGAAAAGCATTTGGACAACATCCAACACTCATTCATGTTCAATGTTCTATAGATGGCTTCTTCCTCAATCTGAAAAAAGCCATTTAATACAATCCAACTACTAACATAATTCTAAATGGGAAAAGC
>NW_004524960.1:750771-752625 GCF_000260255.1 Octodon degus
ACATGACAGGGGCAAAACCATACATTTATATGCACAAGATGATTAAGACAATGATCCTGAGACTCTTCTGCAGGTTTTTGAAACTAGCAGTTAATTGTTAGTATTCTCACCCTGACTAACTATATATGCAAACTAAGCAATTGCACTGAAGATTGCAATGTGTAATACTAGGGCCATGCTTGGAATACCTGTCATTTTTGTCTTCTAAATATATACTGCTTATCATGTCATATCAATTACTGCTATACTGCCTCTTAAGTCAATCCTTTTTTTAAACGGTAATAAATGAAAACAAGAGACAAGAAAAATAATTTCATAGGACTGTCCTGCAACAATGCTGTATATGGTTAGATTTCTAAATTTCTGTGTAAAAGGATGTGTTTTTTATATACAATGGAGTATTACTCAACTATAAAGAAAAGTAAGCTTGAAGCCTTGATGTATAAATGGATGCAACATGAAGAAATAAAAATTGAAATGTATAACACAGTTAAGTGGAAAGTGAGAAATTAATTATTACACAATGAAGAAAGAGACAGTAGAAAAGTTCTGAAATATGGCAGATCCAAGACAATACATTTATATAAACAAGATGGTTAAGGCAATGGCCCTAGGAATCTCAATAGGTTTTTGAAAATGCCATTAATGTGTTGAATTCTCACTCTGATCAATTCTATATGCTGATATCTGCTAACTGAGCAAGGACAGCAATGTGTAACCCTACGAGGAAGCTTCAAATACCTATCATTTTGCTCTTCTAAATGCATACTGCTTCTAACATCATATCAATTATTGTATATTCTCTTTACAGTAAATGATTATAAAAATGTAATAAAAGAAAACAAGATACAAGAATAAAATGTTATATGATTGTCTTTCTATGATGTTATACATGGTTTGACTTCTAAAATTCTGACCAGGGGCGGTGAAATAGCTCAGTAGAATAAACACTTTCCTAGCAACTCAAGAGCCTGAGTTCAATCTCTGGTTCCACCAAAAAATTTTTAAAAAGTTAAAAAATAAAAAATTATGTTCACTGTAAAAATGTGTAATTGGTTTTTTTATCACATTCTGTAGGGATTTAAAGTTTGGAATATCTATGGTTGTTGGAAAATACCAGTTCCATGTTATGTCTAAGGCATTTGATATTGAAATGTCAGATAGTGATGTTATGCTCAACTGCCTGCCTTCGAGGGTAATAACTTAATTAAGCTTTTCTTCTGGGTGGTTAATAACTGAAGTTTGAAAACTAAAAGCTAGAGAAAAAGAAGGGCTACAAAGATAGCCAATATTTTGGTCCTAGCACTGCAAGTTCAGTGAGGACTTAGATCATAAGAGAACCTGTAGTGCAGCATCCTGTAACTCAGTGGTCGAAATTCTCTGTTCAAGGAAATTATGCGGCCACATATGGAAAAGTGATCGACGATGTAGAGTGTGCCTAAGGAGAGACACCTATAGAGAACACATTCTCTCAGGCTTTCACAGAGACAAAATTGGTCAAGCAATGGCCATGACTCAACCTGATGGTTGACACTGACAAAAGATCTACAAGCTTCTGTACATCTTAAATCTTTATATCTCGTCAGATATAAAAGTTACAATTTTAGTTATATAGGTCTTGCCTTAACTTGGTCTTAATCATCCAGCAGAAAATATAACTATGAGATATAAAAAGGAATGACCTATTAACATGCTGAGCTGTAAAAGGTCCAGTTCAACAACTTCTGACATCGTCAGTTGTGCTGATAACCCACTACTATTATGGACTATTGGATTCTATTGGGTTATTTTGCTGAATTCAAGTATCTACAATATTTGAACTAGCATCAAGTATGAAAAGGTACTTTAAAGACT
>NW_004524960.1:753860-754756 GCF_000260255.1 Octodon degus
TGTGAGAGATTTCAGAATCAAAATGGAGTTGCTTGTGTCAACCCTAAGGGGAAAAGTAAATGCGTATATCCAAGAAGTTATACAGGAATGGATTTCATGCATGATTGCCTGCTAGGAACTCAAAATAGATGGCCAGAATTACTACCTTACAAAAAGGTAACAAAACCTTAATCAAAAAAGAACCTAAGGAACGTTTGATCTTTAATATAACATTTTGTAGCAATCACTGTGGCCACGTGAGCATGGTGGCACACACCTGTAATCCCAGCACTCTGGAAAGAGAGTCACAATTTTAAAGCCAGTCTGGGAAATTGGGTACAACTCTATATTGATATAAATTAAAAACAACTTAACAGATTATCAGATAATAGGCATACAAAAGTGATCGAATGATAGAAGCACTAACTGTTCCTTTCAGTGAGCTAATAGAAATTACAAGTACAATTATTTTAGCTATATTGTATGTATACATGGTTTTACAATATGAAATATAATAACTATTGTTAATTTAATATATTTTTTGAAATTATGTATCTGATTTCTCTCTTCAAAATTAAAAAAAAAACAATGTTAATAGGCTGGGAAGTCAGTTCAATGTGAAGGCTCTGAATTCACTCCTTAATACTGCAAACAAAAAATTAAAACACCAACAAAAAACCTATTGTAGCTCTTTCCCTGCCGCAGCAGAGTTGCGCGGAGGCGGAGGCGCGGGTGTGTCCAACATTCAGCTTCTCCTGTAACCCACCGCCATGGCCGAGGGAGACATTGCTGCTGGAGGTGTCATGGACATCAATACTGCTTTACAAGAGGTGCTGAAGACCACCCCATCCACGATGGCCTTGCGCGTGGAATTCGCGAAGCCGCCAAAGCCTTAGACAAGCGCCAGGCCCGTCTCT
>NW_004524960.1:756531-757169 GCF_000260255.1 Octodon degus
ACATATCCAACACATTGTTCACCATGTTGGGTACTACTTCTGTCATTGATATTTAAATATTAATCTCTGGTTATAAAAAATGATCAGAGTCCAAACTTTAGTTTTAATAATTAGAGTACAAAGAAGCAGAATACGTGGGATAAAATTACATTATGAAGATATTAATCTAAATTTAGACACCAGAAACTTCCTTCTGAGTTCAGTCCAAGTTAGTTCAATTATTTTAATGTTAAAATAACTACAGTTAGTATAAGACCTTGTCAATTAGTACAAGACCTTGTTCAGAAGCTCCTATACACTAATTACAGTTTGCTCTATTTTGTAAGGAAAATAACTTAGTTATTTTGTTCAAAATGTGAAAATGTAAATGGAAGGCCATCAAGATGCACATCTAGGCCTCAGTGCTATACTCGGTTACTTCTTAGAACGCTGTGTGTAAACCTTCATAGTAGCTTTGCCAAGAAGAGGCTCCCTTGACCAGTACCATGGCAGGAGAATTTTTAGCTCCACCCTTCCACATCACCTTGCTAAGAGCCTCACTGAACTTTGGCCCCTCACCATCACAGAAACCATGATAAGCCCTGGACAGCTTTGGAAGACTTGGTGAGCCCTGCATCCACCCTCCGACATCACAGGAC
>NW_004524960.1:758769-759610 GCF_000260255.1 Octodon degus
AGTCAAGGGATGGAAAACAATAATCCATGCAACAGAAACCCAGAGTAAAGCAGGAGTAGCTATCCTGGTTGCTGACAAAGTGAAATTCAAACCAGGAAGTTCATGCAATAAGAAATGAAAACAGTGCAATCCATAGAGGGGCTTTAGAAATTTCAGATCATCCGTATCTACTTCAAAATTATTTACTTTAACAGGATAGTAAACACAGAAGAAATACAGATTCCTAAATACATATGAATTACCAAAGCTGAGACAAGATATAAAAATTTGAAATAACCCAATATCACAATGAAATTGGAAATGTAGTAAAAAACTTATCAACAAAGAAAAGTGCATATTCTGGTGGATTCACAGCTGAACTATACAAAAAATTTGGAGAATAGCTAATGCCAACTTTTCTCAAACTCTTCAGTGAAATTGAAAGGCAAACAATCCTCCCAAACTCATTACTGGAGTCAATTATTATTCTGATACTATAACAAAAGAGGGAGAGAGAGAGAGAGAGAGAGAGAGAGAGAGAGAGAGAGAGAGAGAGAGAGAGAGAGAGAGACCCAATTAGAACAGGCTATTCTCCCTAATGTACATCATATAAAAAAATCTTTTAAAAAAATGCCAGCAAAAAGAACACAGCAAATCAACAAGAAGGTTATAAACTATGACCAAGAGGGATTCATCACAGAAATGCAGAGATGGTTCAATATGCTCAAATCAATAAATGTAGTACACAATATCAACAGAGGCAAAAACAAACATCATAGGATCATCTCAATGGATGTAAAAAAGGAGAGTTTGACAATGTCCAACACTTATTCATGAAAAAAAGCCTACAGAAATAAAAATC
>NW_004524960.1:760160-761088 GCF_000260255.1 Octodon degus
TAAACCAGTAGCCAAGATTCTATAATCAGGAACAAACAGTCGTCAGTATCAATTTTCAGCCAGTAGTAATCTCTTTACAAACTATGATTAACCAACTGTTTAGCAAGAAACTTTATTGCACTTTCAAAGTTTATCCATCCTAATGCCATAGTGGAGATTTAGCATCTACAAAGTTCAAGTTTAAAAAATCCATTACAAAACATCAAGATATTTCTCTACACTTCACAACCCCTGAGTAGAAAACAATCACTGATAGTAATAGTAATATAATAATTCATAGTAATCAAATAATTAATATTATTTATATCAGATTATCATCTCCCATAAAACATCAGTGCTTGAAAAGTTGATTGACTGGGCTGGGGAGATAGCTCAGTGGCATAAGTGCCTGCCTGGTAAACACAAGGTTCTGAGTTTGATCCCTGATACCAAAAAAAAAAAAAAAAAAGAAAAATCCATTGACTTTCTTTTCAGTCTTTATATTGAATGTTCCTCCGAAAGCTAATGAGTGAAAGCTTGCTAACAAGATTGGTGATTTGGAAGGTGACGAATCCTGAAATATGCAACATTTCATAAGAGGTTTTAGGATATCAGGAGACTGGTCTAGAAGTGGATCATGGGACCTTGGATTCCTTTGGCTTTGCATCATTCCACCCACAAGGTAAATGATTTGTTCTACTGTGTACTTCCACCATGATGTTCAGGCCACACAGTCAGCGCAGGTCTGAAATCAATTGGTGGAACCAACCATGAGCCGAGTCTCCAAAGCTGTGAGCTAGAATCACATTTCTTTGTTTTATGTTGACTATGTCATAATGGAAAGCTGACCAACATTTCTTTTTTTCTTTTTTTTTTTTTTGGCGGAACTGGGGATTGAACTCAGACCCTTGTGCTTGCCAGGGAAGCGCTTATTCCACTGAGCCATCTC
>NW_004524960.1:763028-764409 GCF_000260255.1 Octodon degus
CTTGTCTGACCACCTATAATATTTTTATCTAACTCAGTTGCCTGAAACATTCCACCCTCTGAAGAAGCATCCAATTTGCCAGGAGGGAATAATGGGTGATGACCACTTTGGCTTCTGCCAGCTGAAAGGGGTCATAGTTGTTGATGGGCAAGAGGACTCAATTTTTACACTGTTCAAACCACATTTAAATGCTGACTCCAGTTCCATTGTTAACATACTTAAAAATTTGGTCTTTTAGGTTTAGGTTCTTAGCACATGGCCTCTTCCAGAGTACTTAGACTCTAATTACTGATTTGCAATGCAACCTCTGAAGAGTAATTATCAGAGCTACAGATATGCTAGAAAAGAGAGATTTTCTATCCACTGCTAAAAGAAAAGTTAAATACCTTTTTGAAACGCATGGCAAAATTCCTTAACACTATAGGGCAAAGTAGCTTCCAATACTTTATTTACACTGACATATGTTATTACTGGCTGGTACATAAAGGATCTCAGAAGCTTTATAGATGCTTCCTTCACTTTGTAGGAAAAAAGACCTGTTTGGTTTTGTTTTCTTCTATAACATTAGATTGTAATTACACCAAATCTCCTTATGCCATAACTAGGGGGAAAGAATGGGGGTGTTTACATGTTTAAAGAGAATTTTTAATTCTCTCAAAATTTTATTTTATATGAGAAAAAAATTCTAAAACACATTAGAAACGATTCAGAATTTCACTCAAATTCTGCAAAAATTTTCAAAGTCTGTATTTTTCTCTCATTTTCTGAAATTACCCATGACATATGCTACCTATGAATAATATTTTTAAATCCACATATGCAAAAAAAATGCTATTGCTGTTCTCACATTATTAATCAAGTAAACTTCCTCGCTTATTCTACAAAACAAAATGTTCCCAACACTTGTAGATACTTGGAAAAAATTTACGTTGTTACTGAATTCTTTACTCTCAAATCTTGCAAGATTATTTTTTTAATTTCTTAAAAACTAAGCCCTAAAGCCTAAAGCAGATTTCAGTAGCAAACTTTCATAAAACCTCTTAGATCTGTAAATGATAGCTCAAACTGACTGTTTTTATTCAATCTTGGTTCAGCACTGATTCAAGTTTTATTCCAATATAATTACCTTCCCATTGGGCTGTTTTGCTTGCTGTCCTCATCCACATAGCACTCAGCAGTTTTTATTCCAATCTATGCCATCTCTAATTTTCAACTGACATTAGAAAGGAACATCACGAGGGCAAAGCAACGTGCCTCCTCTTTCTGTCCAAGTGCGGGTGCCTGGACCATACCTCTCTCTCATCTCTGAGTAGCTTTGAGGAGAGTGTTGTTCATTTCTGGTCCTAGGTTTTATTTTCACACTTCTCAGTTCCTAATTCAC
>NW_004524960.1:765019-768954 GCF_000260255.1 Octodon degus
TGCCACAGGACTATTTGTATAACTTGCATATACCTAGAATACTAAGAAAGATTTCATGTCCTTCTTCCTTTCCAAAGATAACTATTCTGTGCAAAGATAAATACTCAATAAAGACAGTGCAGGGCACTTATTTATTGTTCACTGTCTGTGGTGAGGGGTGGAGCCAGCTATATGTCATTTGTGAAGCCAGGTACAGGATGTACAAGGATAAATAAATCAAGCATAATGCTTGTCCTAAAGTGTAGTCCACTGAGGGGCACACAGGACAACAGTGGCCAATGCTGTGACTATGACTATCAAACTTTGTTAAGGAGTTGATAGGGAAGCACCTAAGATGGTATGAATAGTGTGTGTCCTGTGACACATCAAGGTAGAAGTGACACAAAACCTAGACTGACTTATCAAAGATCCTGATGAGAGGGCCAAGTATAGGGCTGGGATGGGGAGAAGATGCTCCAGGAAGACACAGAGCATTTACAAACAATCCAAAGTATGAAAACAGCTTGGACAGGGAGCGGGGCAGAGTGGGAGAGCTCTGATAGTAGAATCTCTGCACGGGTGCTCAGGTGAAGGAAAGGACGCAAAGGGGGAAAGAGAAGGGGTGTAGTGCTGAGTTGTCTATAATGCCAAGCCCCAGTGTCTGGTCTTAAAAACAATAGATTATGGAATAATGTACCATGGAAAATGGGCATAATCCTGTTCTACATGGTACTAAAGTCAATATTTAACTGGCAATGGAATACCCATCTCTGACAAAACTAAACAAAAAAGGGGATATAAATGAAGGACAGTTTTGTATCTGTAAATACAAAATAGGATAGATATACAGCTCCTTTCTCTTAATTCAATAAGAAAGAATTGCACTAATAGTATGTGGACAGGATATCATGTCTGCATCTTGTACTATGAATAACCACAACGAAGACAGCAATATGCAATATATTAATTGTCGTAACTGTCCTACTAACCTGCTTTGAACTGTCTCATTACTAGTTGTTTCTCAATAAAGTTAATAAAAAAGAAAAAGAGAAAACAAAAGAACAAACACCATCTTTGAAGATGGAAATAGCCAGCTATGCATTCCAGACCTGCTTTTAAATAGCTGCATGACTTTATTTGCATTCAAGACATCTGAATTCTCCTCGTGCAAATTCTCAGTAGTGACTCTAGCAATCAGGATGTATAGCATAAGAAACTTACTTATTTTTATTTGCCTTTTTGAATGACTTTTTTATTTTTAAAGAGAAAACAAAAAAAATAGTGAAACAAAAGAAAACAAAACAGAATTTCACTAAACAAATTGATAGTATTTTTTAATGGTACCAGATTTCTAAATTTCTGTGTAAAGATGTGTAATTCTTTATTTTTATTTTATTTTATTTTTATTTTTACTTTTTCACATTCTATAGGGACTTAAAGTTTAGTATATCAATCATTGTTGGAAAATACCTGTTCCATGTTATGTCTAAGGCGTTTGATAATCAGATAGATAGTGATGTTAAGCTCAAATGCCTATGTTATATGGTAATAATATCATTAAGCTTCTCTTCTGTAGTGTTCACAATTTAAGTTTGCAGACCAAGAAATTTAGAGAAAAAGAAGAGCTACAAGCATAGCCAATATTTTGGCCATAGCCCTTCAAGTTTGGTGAGGACGCAGGACATAAGAGAACCTGTACTGTAACATCCTGTAACTCAGTGGTGTCCCAAATTTTCTGATCAAGGAGATTATGGAGCCACAGAGGAAAGTGATTGACAATGTATAATGGGCCCAAGGAGAGTCACCTAGAGAGAATATATTCTCTCAGGCTTTTGAACAGTGTAAATTGGTTAAGCAACAGCCATGACTCAACCAGATGGCTGACACTGACAAAAGATCTATATGCTGCTGTACATAGTTTCAGGGTAAAACCTGAAGAGATTTGACTGACCTTCTCAGATACAAAAGTTACATTTTTTGTTATATAAGTCTTGCTTTATCTTGGTCTTCACCATCCAGCAGAAAAGTATAACCGTGACATATAAAAAGTAAAGCCATATTAACCTGTTGAGCTGTAAAAGACTCAAGTCAACAACTTCTGACATTGCCAGTCCTATAGATAAACCACTACTGTTATGGACCACAGGACTATATTGGATTATTTTGCTGAATTCACATACCTACAATATTTGAATGACAATGAAACTTCCATGTCTGACAAAATTAAATAAAAAGGAGGATAAAAATGAAAGACCATTTTGTAGTGAAAAAATATATACATATGTATGTATATACAAAATAGGATAGATATACAGCTACTTTCTCTTAGTTCAATGAGAATGATTTATACTAATAGTGTTTAGACAAGATATCATGTCTGCATCTTGTACTCTGAATAACTATGAAGAAAACAATATGAAATGCATTAATTATTGTAACTGTCTTAGTAACCTGTTTTGAAACTGTCTCATTGCTTCTCTTTTCTTAATAAAATTAATTTAAAAAGAAAAAAATTGGTAGAAATTGAATATTCATTGTTGTGCTGCATAATTCTGCCTGCAAATTGGTTATAATTACCAAATATACGGCAGAAAGATTGGTCGAAATATTATAAAAAGATTGGAAAGTAGAAAAATTATTTAAGCATTAACTCCAACTTTCAGTAGACCAGCAAAAAATCAACAGTACAAGTTATCATGTATATATATATTTTTTTTTCTTTTCTCCTTCATGGGACCCTGGAACAAGAAAATGAAATCCATTTAAAACTAATGAAACCTGAATAAAATGTTTTCTTTTTTGCATCCATATCAGTTTATTAATTATAACACATGTGGCCTACTTTGTAAAATGTGAATAATGGAAAGCGGGTACAGGATACTTGGACTATGTGGTGGAACAACTGATGGTCAACGTCTCACACCCAGCTGAACTGACTCAGTGTGGCTCTTGGTGTTCAAGGCCCACATGAGAATTGTTGCCAGCAGCATAAAAAGAGAATTTGAGGGGGTGGTGCCGTGCTGTTGCTTCTCCTAGAGAAGCTTGCTTTCCAGATGTGAACTCAGATGTTCTCAGCATCAGTGGAGCTTGTGTCCTTGCTATCACTGAGGAGTGCTATAGTTCTCTTTGGGGGAGCTCTGGTCTGTACCCTAAGGATCACTTCTTGTCTCCAGTGCAGATCTCTCAGCCTGGTGGCACACATCCTTCATCCCACTGGCACAGACTTTGTAACCTTCACCACTAATCTTTGGGCTTTTCCAGTGCAGATCCTTGATACAAACTTGCATAAGACATTGTCCTGGGCTCTAGGTCTCCAGCTGGTCTCTTACAGCACATTGCCATCAAACCTAGGACTTCATCTGGGATTTGTGCCTGACATTGCCATGGGATCCTGGCCTTCAGCTGAATTCTTTGTGTCTCTAGTGTATGGACAAATCTCTTGCATTCTTCTGCATTTGACTCTTTGGGTGAATATTCTTAAACAATTCTGTAAAGTATGTGTCCTGTATTAAATCTGGCAAAACTTACTGCAACAGACTGTATCACCGTTGGAAATTTTCAGAAAATCTAAAAGTTTCCAAAGCATAAAACTTATTTTTGAAAATATTTTAAATTTAAGAACTTTGACTTATCAAATGTTGGAAGAAAATGAAGACAACTTGACCAGTCATTTAATTTATCAGAAAGAATGTGAAAGAAAAGTTAAACTGAAAAGTTTGGAGTAAATGCAAGAGCTCTGACAACGCACTAGAGACCCAAATAATGTAGCTGAGGGTGAGGATCCCATGGCAGTGTCATGCACAAATCCCACATGAAGTCCTAGGGCTGATGGCAAATATATCACTGAATATGGTAAAGGCAATTTTTTAACTGTTCATTAAATCACAACATATTTTAGAAACTTTGGATTATTGAAAATAAAAGAAGTAGACTCTGCAATGACTTACTCTACTCAG
>NW_004524960.1:769969-770498 GCF_000260255.1 Octodon degus
TTCTCATTAAATGAATTCTAAAATAATAAATGGATAGCAGAAATTCAGTTGTTCTAAGGTTATTTCTGGACTAAATAAAACAAACCAGAACAGTGATGTTCTACATAAATTAATCTATATTAACCTAACCACCCTAATGATTATGTTATAAGAACTTGTAAGTTATGGAAGCTGCAAAGTTTTTAACTTATGACACAGAAGTCAATTGCTAATTAATGCACTATTGAGTACAGTTAAAGTCATATACTGACCTCATAATATGTTCAGTTAAATATGAACTAGTCAAACATAGAACACAATGAATCCAAGGGGGTAGTTAGTCTCTGTTACAAGAATGAAATTCAGAATAAATTTAACATCACCTATCAAGATCTAATTAAGACCCAGTCCTATAAAGATCTAATTGAGACCCAGTCCTAGCCCAGGTCCGGTGAGTGTGTGGAGAGCTTCCTGCTACCCTGCGCCAGCGGGACCAGTACCAGCCCAGGCCCAGCGTGGGCCGGACCCTCTCCCACCCCTTCGGGCCGCC
>NW_004524960.1:770598-771920 GCF_000260255.1 Octodon degus
AATTGTGCATGAAAAGATATTTATATGATCAATTATGAAGACACTATTAGAATGGAAAAACAAACTTGAAAGGATAACTTCCAAGGATCTAGAATACAATGAGAGTGGGAAGGATATCAAAGGTTCTGTTAACTGTATTTGCAACAGTTTTTCTCATTAAATGAATTCTAAAATAATAAATGGATAGCAGAAATTCAGTTGTTCTAAGGTTATTTCTGGACTAAATAAAACAAACCAGAACAGTGGTGTTCTACATAAATTAATCTATATTAACCTAACCACCCTAATGATTATGTTATAAGAACTTGTAAGTTATGCAATCTGCAAAGTTTTTAACTTATGACACAGAAGTCAATTACTAATTAATGCACTATTGAGTACAGTTAAAGACATATACTGACCTCATAATATGTTCAGTTAAATATGAACTAGTCAAAGATAGAACACAATGAGTCCAAGGGGGTAGTTAGTCTCTGTTACAAGAATGAAATTCAGAATAAATTTAACATCACCTATCAAGATCTAATTGAGACACAGTCCTATAAAGATCTAATTGAGACCCAGTCCTAGCCCAGGTCCGGTGAGTGTGTGGAGAGCTTCCTGCAACCCTGCGCCAGCGGGACCAGTACCAGCCCAGGCCCAGCGTGGGCCGGACCCTCTCCCACCCCCTCGCGCCGCCGCCCACCACTCCGCCTTACCTCCCCACCCCTCCCGCCCAGTAGGAATTTCTGCCGACTTCCGGGAAACCCCACACCCAGTCCTAGCCCAGGTCCGGTGAGTGTGTGGAGAGCTTCCTGCTAGCCTGCACTGGTGGGACCAGTCCCAACCCAGGCACAGTGTAAACCTGACCCTCTCCCACCCCCTCGTGCCGCCCCCCACCACTCCACCTTACCTGCCCCACACCTCGCGCCAAGTAGGAATTTCTGCCGAGTTCCAGGAACCCCCAGACCTAGTCCTAGCCCAGGTCCCCAGCAAGAAGGAGCTGAGCACAGCAGCCAGACGTAAGACAGATGCAGCTGGATAACTCCAAACTCTGTAGAGCTCCAAATGAACTTCAGTACGTGTGAAGGTTATAACTACAGCAAATATCTACAACAAAGAGCAGAAGACAGTGCTACACAAAATGACGAGAAGGAACAAAATGCAACCTCAGAACCCAAGCCAACCTGTAACAAGTGCAAAGGAAACTAACACAGAACAAATTGGAAATCACACAGCTGAAAGCAATGAATCAACAGCTTCTGAAATAAAACAGCTGCAGAAAGATATAGAAGACCTCAGATTGGAAATGAAAAAAGAAATCCCTGAATTAATAACATATG
>NW_004524961.1:0-22235 GCF_000260255.1 Octodon degus
GTGGGGGGCGGCCCGAGGGGCTGGGAGAGGGTCCGGCCCACGCTGCGCCTGGGCTGGGACTGGTCCCGCCGGCGCAGGGTAGCAGGAATCTCTCCGCACACTCACCGGACCTGGGCTAGGACTGGGTCTGCTAACTTGTACTGTTACATCACGTAACTCGGTAGTGTCCCCTATTTTCCTATCAAGGAGATTATAGGGCCAACGAGGAAAGTGAGTGATGATATAGAGTTTGACTAAGGAGAGTCAAATGGAGAGAAAATGTTCTCTCAGGCTTTCACAGACAGCACATTGGCTAAAGAATTTCCATGACTCATACACTTGGCTGAAACTGACCAAGCATCTACCATCTGAGGTACAGGATCTCAGGAAACATCCTGAGAGGATTTCACTGATCTTATCAGATAAAAAAGCTACAACTCTTGTTGCATAGTTCTTGCTTTATCTTGGTCTTAACCATCCAGCACAAAAGTATAAAAACGAAGTATAAGAAGTAAAACCTTGTTGTCATGTTGAGCTTTACGGGATTCAGGTCAACAATTTCTGACATTGCCAGTGAAGCAGAAGACCCAATAGTTGTATGGACTCCTGGACTCCTTTAGAATATTTTGCTGAGTAACAAACCTATAATATTCAAATAACATAATCAAACAAAAATGGTTATACAGATGAATGTCCATTTTGTATCTGTGTATTCAAAATGGTTAGGATAGGTATATAGTTATATTCTCTTAATGAATAGAAGGATTTGTTCTAATAGTGTTTGTAATTATGATATAATGTCTGCATCTTGTACAGCAAATAACCCTAGGAAGAATGTATGCAATTTGTTAATTATTATTATTTGTTTTTTGGTGGCTCAGAATTCCTTCAGGGAATGTTTGTCTGCCTGGAGTTGTGGGGATGGAACGTCAGCAACCTGAGCCTGACTGCTTTGTTGAAGCAGCCACAATGTGTTAACGATTGAAACTGTCCTACCAATTTCATTTGAAACTATCTCATTGCTATTTTTTATCAATAAAGTTATGGAAAAAAAGAGTATGGTCTCTAGTTGCATTCATTTGCTGATAAAAGTCTCAAATTTCTCCTTTTTTTTCTCTGAATGCCTTCAGTGCAGATTTGACTGGCTTGAGTTTTGGGGATCAAACCACAGCGACCTGAGCCTGACTGCTTTGTTGAAGCAGCCACTTAAAGAACTGAGCTAAGGGGCAGGACCCCTCAAATTTCTCCTTTTTATAGCTAAACAATACTCTATTTTGTGAAAACATCCCTTCCTCTTTATGCATTCCCCATTTGACAAGCATTTGGGTTGCTTCCAAGATTTAGCTATGACAAACATATGTGAACATAAGTAGCTGTTGCATGTTGTAGTTCTTCTGGAAAAATACCCAGGAGAGGAATATCTGGCTTGAATTTGACCTCCAATCCTTGCTTTTTAATGAATCTCCACAGTGATTTCTTTGTTGCTTTTACCAGTCTGCACTCCCAGCATCAGTGGAGAAGTGTTCCTTTTTCTTCCAGACCTTCTAGCATTTTTTATTGGCCGACTGTGTTTATACTCTCCTCTGAGTTTGAAGCATCAAAATACCTTGATTAACACTGTTGTTAATTGGATCAGTTACTTTCAAGAGAAGTGTAAATATCACACTTTAGAAACAAAAGTCATTTAATGCTAAATTACTTATGAAAACAAATTTCTGAAGAATACCTGAATGTAATTCATCTTATTCCATTATGGTTGACTTGTCCATTCTTGAAGCAAAGTGAAGGTAAAATGAATGCTCTAGAAAATTCATCAAAGTAAATGTTTGAGTCCAAATTGGTTCTTTATTTAATAATTTATGAAATTTAAAGATTTTTAAGATATTATTCTAATTTAGTTTAATTTTGAAGAGTAAAAACAGAAGCAAAAATACATAGAAAAAAGAAGACAGAAACGGTATCATGGAACAATAAATGTTTCCGCTCATCTTGTTCTTCAAAATGTGTGCCATTTTTAATGTCTTATGAATTGTTATATTCTATTTTTTTTTTGAGGAAAAGGTTATTGAACTCAGACCCTTGCACTTGCCAGTGAAGTGCGTTATTCTACTGAGCCATCTCCCCAGCTGTTATATTCTCTTTAAAATAAATTTAAAAAAATAAACACATGGAAAGATAATATTTCTTTAAAGCAAGTATTAATATTAAATTATTCATCAAATCTTGCATAACTATATCTGTTAATTTGACCATATTTGATAATGAAAATAGATAATATAACAACCACTGCTAATTAGCTATTCTTACTTTGAGATTTTCTTTGCTTTTTTCTTTGTTTTTACATTTAACTTACATTTTATTACATTTTCCTGTTATTGTTTTACTCAGAATTTGTACAGCTTCTTGGTTCAGCTTTGGCAATGCATGTGTACATAAGAAATTGCCCATTTCCTCTGTATTTTCCATCCTAAGAGAGTAAAGGTTTTGCAAGTAAGTATTGATGATCTTCTGAGTTTCTGTAGTGGCTGTAGTGATTTCACGCTTTTCATTTCTTATTGCATGAATTTGAGGTTTTTTTTTCCTTTTTTAGTAAGGTTGGCTGGAGGTTTAGCAATTTTATTTATTCTTTCAAAGAACCAACTCTTTCATTCGTGTATTCATGGTATTGTTTTCTTTGTCTCAACTGCATTAACTTTTCTCTAATCTTTACAATTTCCTGCCTTCTTTGGGCTTTTCCTTGACTTGCTTTTCTTTCTTAGGAGCTTGAGTTTCGGTATCTGACCTTTATTTGGGCTTGTTCCATTTTCCTAACGTGCATAATTACCACACTAAATTTCCCTTTTAAGACAGCATTCGTTGTATCCCACAGGTTTTGATAAGTTGTATGTACATATTAGTTTAATTTTAAATATTGTATAATTTCTCCTTTGATTTTTCTGTAATTCACTTGTGGTTTTGGAGTTATTATTTTCCATGTGTTTACGATATTTTTGTGATTCATTTTTTCAATAATTTCCAGTTTCCTTGCACTATGGCCAGACAATACACATGTGTTAATTTCATTTCCTTTGCATTTAGTTAATCATTTTCTATGTGCTAGCATATGATCTATTTTGGAGAGAGTTCCATGTGCAATTGAGAAAAATGTGAATTATGCTACTCTGTAAAGTTTTACTAAGCACATTTCTAAAAGATTTTGGTTTGATTCTGATATTTCTTTGTTTACTTTTTGCCTAGCTGATCTATTTTTTTGTGACAATGGAGTGCTAAATTCCCCAATTATAGTTGTTATTTTGCTCATTTGATTATTCAGGTCTGTTAAAAATTGTCCTATGTAGGAGGGGGCACTTACACTGGGTGCAAATATATTTATTATTATCTCTTCCTATGGTAGTTTTCCCCTAACAAGTATGCAGTGACCTTCTTTATCTCTTTTAATCATACTTGGTTTGAAGTCAATATTGCTAGCAATCAGAATAGCTATCCTTACTTATTTCTGGCTTACTGTCACACAGAGTATTGTTTCCCATCCTTTGCCTTTCAGTCTATCAATTTCCTTTTGAGATAAATGTTATTTTTGGATTCAGAATATTGTTGGATTTTGTTTCTTAATTCACTCTACAAGTGTGTTTCTGTTGATTGGTAAATTGAGGCCATTTATGTTGTTGGTTATAATTGTTATGTATTGTTTTATCTTTGTCATTTTATTTCCTTTTTATAGATTCTGTACTTTCCCACTCTTTTTAAGTGCTTGCTCTGTTTGGTTATTCCTTTCTGTTGTTGTTCTTGAAGCTGCGGATTTCTCTGCCTCTTTCTAGAACACCTGTCAGTAGTCTTTGTACAGTTGTTTCTGTGGTAATGACTTTCTTAAGTTATTCTTTGTCATGGAAGAATCTTATCTTTTTTAATATTTATTTTTTTTATTTTTATTACATTTATTTATTGTGTGTGTGTGTGTGTGTGGCCAGCTCAGCCCACCAGGGGGTGGGTCTGGCTGGCATGTGGTGCTGGGGATCGAATCGCGGTCCCTGTGCTTTTCCAAGCTTGTTTCAAGTAGGTGCTTTAGACCACTGAGCCATCTCTCCAGCCCGGAAGAATCTTATCTTGCCACAAAATTTGATAGATAGTTTTGCAGGGTGCATGAATATAGATTGGAATTCATTTTTTTTAGCATCAAAAATACATCACTCAAAGCTTTTCTTGACTTTATAGTTTGTGTTGAGAAATGTGCTGTGATACTGATGGGCTTTCCAGTACAGGTAATCTGTTTTTTCCTGTCTATCAGCTTTTAGTATTGTGTTCTTTGCTGAATTTTTAGATCTCGTGGCCCTCTGGACCTGTCCAGTCCAAACCCAGGAATGCTGCGGAAGTGAGACCATCATCCGTGCCCTTAGGAACACCCTCAACACTCCGCAGCACTACCCCATGCCCGCCACGTGAGTGAGGACTTCTGTCGTGTTCTCGGGACACACAGATACAGTCCTAGTTGAAGTCTAGTGAGTGTGTGGGAGAGTGTACTCTGTCCCCTACACACCTTTGTGCCTTTCAGATACATCTCAGGCCCAGCACAGAGGCCTGGGGTGATATTCTACAGGTGCAGTCCCTACAGAGAGAGTAGGGGATCAAACCATCCAGCTAGTCCATGAACAAAACATCTTAACAGAGGAGCACAGCAGATTCACTATCAAGGGCTGCAGCAGGAAGGAGCTCAGCACAGCAGCCAGAACCTAGCCAGACACAACTGGATAAATTCAAACTTTGTAGATCTGCACCTGAATTTCAATATGTGTGAAGGTTGTAACCACACCAAAGATCTACAACAAAGGTCAGAAGACAGTGCTATACAAAATAACAATGAGAAGGAGCAAAATGCAATCTCAGTGCTCAAGCCCACACATAACAAGTGCAAAGGACACTAACACAGAACAAATTGGGAATTACACTGCTGAAATCAATGAATCAATGGCTTCTGAAATAAAGAAACAACTGCAGAAAGGTATAGAGGAACTCAGATCAGAAATAAAATAAGAATTCTCTGAATTAATAGCATTTGAAGTAAAGAATCAAATGCAGAAACATATGGATGAAATGCAATCTGGAAAAACCTGAACAGTAAAAGAATTAATAACTACTTCTGAAGAATACATTGATAAAAAAATAAAGGAGATTAGAAAAATGACGGATTCCTTGAATGAGCAATACAGGAAAGAAATAGATCGCATGAAGCAGAGCCAAAAGGATACAGAGGAACTTAAAATCTCAACACAATCTTGCAAAACCGTTGGAGTGACAGTGAAGATAAAGTTTCAGATCTTGAAGACAATGGTGCAGCTAGTGAAAATGTAACAAAGGATCTCTTAAAAACAAGTAGGATGCAGGAAAAAAATAATTCATCACTTGCAAGATAATGCAATGATTAACAATGTGATACTAACAGGTATCAAGGAGAATGAAGGAGTCAATATAAATGACCTTAAAAAATATATGGGTAGAAGTAATAGCAGAAAGCTTCCTTAATATGAGTAAACGATCTGACATTCAGGTACCTGAAGCATAAAGAATGCTAAGTAATACCAACCCAATTGAAAACACACCAAGACATATAATAGACAAGATCCCAGAAATCTAGCACAAGAATAATGTACTGAAAGCCACTAGAGAAAAGAAGCAGATCACATTCAAAGGAAAACCCATCAGAATTATGGCAGACATCTCTTCAAAAACCATGAAGACAAGAAGAGTATGGAGGAGAGTACTTCAAGTCCTCTATGAAAACAAATTGAAGCCCAGACTACTATACTCTGCAAAAACTCTCTTTCAAGTTTCATGGAGAAGTGGAATTCTTCCATGAGAAAGAACAACTAAAGAATTTCATGATGACAAAGCCAACCCTACATAGGCTCCTGAAAGATGTTCTAGAGAGGGACCAAAA
Source organism: Octodon degus (assembly GCF_000260255.1). Lineage (NCBI taxonomy): Eukaryota > Metazoa > Chordata > Mammalia > Rodentia > Octodontidae > Octodon > Octodon degus. The sequence goes on from NW_004524961.1 coordinate 5,912, forward strand.
TGATCAGAACTACACAAGTGACAAGAGAAGAAACAAACTAAATAGGACAAACAATTAAACACAGGAGAAAAGGAGTAAGCAACAGCAAGTAAATAACATGTCAATCATAAGTCAATACATCTCAATTATAACCACCATTGTAAATGGACTCAGTTCACCAATTAAGAGAAATAGACTGGCACAGTGGATTAGGAAACAAAATCCAACATTATGCGGTATATAAGAAACATATTTTCCTTATAAAGAAATTCATAGGCTGAAAGTCAAATGATGGAAACAATACTACAGGCACCAGCACCTCAGAATAAAGCTGGGGTAGCAATCCTATTCTTAGACAGTCTCAACTTCAAACCAAGAGTGAAGCGAAATAAGGAAGGCCACTATATAGTGGTTAGGGAAAAAATCAACAGGAAGAGGTCACATTCATAAATATGTATGCACCAAACATGGGAACACCTAAATATGTAAAACACATCTTAATGGACATAAAAAATCTAATGTCCAATACCACAATCTTAACAGGAGAACTTAACATCCCCTTATCCCAAAACGATAGGTTAACCAGACAAAAAAATTGCAAAGAAGCAGCAGAACTGAAACAGAGCTTGAAAGAAATGGGCTTAGTGGACATATACAGAATGTTCCAACCAACCACAGTGGAATATACATTTTTCTAAGCTGCACATGGGTCATTTTCTAAAATAGAGCATGTTATGGCCCATAGGTCATGTTTAAATATATGCAATAAAATAGAAATTATCCCATGCATGTTATCTGACCACAGTGCAATAAAACTGGAAATAAGTGACTAAAAAAACAGTAAAAACCCTGAATACATAGAAATTGAACAACACCCTGCTCAGCAATCAATGGGCCACAGATGAAATTAAACAAAAAATTCAACAATATCTAAAATTCATAAAATTCAACCACAATTTATCGGAATTTATTTGATGCGATGAAAACAGTTCTCAGAGGGAAATTTATAGCTGTGAACTCACACATTAGGAAAATGGAACAGAACAAATATACACCCTAATGCTGCACCTCCAAAAGTAGAAAAAAAACAGCAAACCAAACCCAGAGCCCAAAGCTGGGAACAAATCATAAAAATTATAGCAGAAATGAATTCATTTGAGATGAAGAAAGCAGTTCAAAAAATTAAGGAAACAAAAAGCTGGTTCTTTGAAAAATTAAATAAAATTGATAAGCCCCTAGCTAACCTCATGAAAAAGAGGAACGAAAAAATTCAAATGCAAGCAATATGGATATATTTTAAAGGACCTTTTTGTACTTGAAACCAGTCTAGTGATTATAGGTACTTGAATTCAGCAAAATAACCAATTGTAGCCCAATAGTCCATAGTAGCATTTGGTTATCAGCAGAACTGGCAATTATCAGAAATTGTTGATGTAAACCTTTTAAAGCTCAGCATATTTATATGGTATTACTTTTTATACCCCGTGCTTTATACTTTTTGGCTGGACAGTTAAGACTAAGTTAAAGCAAGTCCCATAAAACTAAAAATGTAACTTTTTTATCTGACAAAGTCAGTCAAATCCCCTCAGCATCTACCCTGGAACCATGTACAGCACCCTGGATCTTTTGTCAGTGTCAGCCATAAGCACGAGACATAGCCATTGCTTGACCAATTTGCTCTCTGTGAAAACCTGAGAGAATGTTTTCTCTCTTCGTGACTTTCCTTGGGCATACTGTACATCATTGCTCACATTCCTCTGTGGCCCCATATTCTCCTTGATCAGAAAATTTTCAACACCATTGACTTATAGGATGTCATATCACAGGTTCTCTTATGTCCTGCATCCTCACTGACCTTAACATGCTAGGGCCAACATATTGGTTATCCTTGTAGCCCCTATAATTCTCTAATTTTTGGTCTGCTCAACTGACTCTGTTACAGGGTTATATCATTAAGCTTTCTTCTGGATATTTAACAACTAAAGTTTGCAGAAAGTCTTTGCTTTAAATTCAGCGACAAGTGAAGGATGTCCACTGTCTCCAGTCTTATTCAATATAGCTCTGTAAACATTAGCGAGAGCCATTAGACTAGAGAGATAAGTAAAAAGAATAAGGCCAGGTAAAGAAAAAGTGAAATTATCATTATTTGCAGATGACATGATATTGTGCATAGAGGACCCCCCCAAACTCAACCTAGAGACACGTATATTTAATCACTAAATCCAGCAATGTAGCAGAATATACAAGTAGTACCCCCAAATCAGTAGCATTTTTGCATAAACAGTGAACTCATTGAAAGAGAATGGAAGTCACACCTTTTCAAAATAACACTGAGACAAATGAAATAATTAGGAATCAATCTCACAAAGTCATAATAGATTTTTACAGTGAATATTGTGGTACACTGAGAAAAGAGATTGAATTGGATTTGAACAAATGGAAAAATATTTCATACTCCAGGATAGGAAGAAATAATATTGTGAAAATGGCCATACTCCCCGAATTGTTATACACGTTCAATGCAATCCTGATTAAAATACCATTAGCATACCACACAGAGGTAGGAAAAAATTTCTTAAATTCATTTGGAACCAGAAGAAACTCATAATATCAAAAGCAATCCTGGAAAAATAGGAAACACAAGAGGTATCACAATCCCTTAACTTGAAATAGTACTATAAAGCTACTATGATAAAATCAGTATTCTACTGGCATAGAGACGTTACTGAGGATCAAAGGAACCGAACAGAAGATGTAGACACACCTGCAAACTCAGTCAGCCACCCTGTTTTAAATAGAAGGTTGGAACATGCTCAGTGGAAGAAATATAGCCTCTTTAATAAATGGTGGTGCAAAAAAAATGGCTTTCCAAATTCTGAAGGCTAAAACTGGACTCAGGCTTATCATCATGTACAAAGCTACTGTCAAAATGGATCAAATATTTAAATATTAAATCAGAAACACTAAATCTTTTGTAGGAAAATCTAGGTAGAAATATTAAAATCATAGGGGTAGATAGAGAATTCATGAAAAAAAAAGCAAACTGCATGGGAAATACTTGAAATAATCAACTGGGATCTCATGTGTTTGAAAAATTACTGCACTTCAAAGCAAATCTCCAACAGAGATGTTATATTTACTGACTTTGATATGTTGAACCATTCCTGCATCCTTGGCATGATGTCAACTTTGTCATGATTTAGGTTCTTTTTGATAATTTGTTGCATTCTGTTTGCAAGCATCTTCTTAAGTATTTCAGTGTCTATGTTCATTAAATATACTAACCTGCACTTTTTGCTTTTATTTAGCTTCTTGTCTGATTTTGTTTTTTTATTATTGTTATTTTTTTCCGGAAAACCAGGAATTGAACTCAGGCCCTTGCACTTGCCAAAGAAGCATTTTTTCCACTGAGCCATCTCCCCAGCTCTGTTGTCTGATTTTACAATGAGGGTAATGGTACTTTCTGGAAATCATTTTGGAAGCATTGCTTCCATTTTTCACTAGATTTTACTAGATTTTGAGAAGTACTGGTGTTAGGACTTCCCTGAAGTTCTTTCAGAATTTGGTGGTGAATATTGATGGGAGCAAGGTAGGATTGGAGGAGAAGGAGATAAAATAAAGAGTTCATACAGCATGAATTCGGGTACATATAGAGATTATCCACAGTTAAAGTAATCATTATCTATTGCCTACATATATTAATGAAAAAATTAAAAATGAAATAAATTGCTATCTGTGTTGTTCCCCAATTTTCATCATACCTCTATTAGACCTCTGACTTTATTATATCTTTATTTATCTTGTTTTACTTTAGTGGAATTTTGTACCACTCTGTCTTTTGTCTTAGCTTGTCTCTTTGTGTTTCTTTTGTATAAAATCCAAGATTTCCGGCTTCATTTTCCTCAGGAGGACTGGCCTTCCTGTATAGCTTACAACTATTGTAAGCGCTCTCCTCAATTCTGTTCTGTTTCTCTTTGGATTGCAGATTCTTGTTTTACTCTGCAAGAAACTGATTTTATTTTATAGACACTTATGTAGAGATTTTTTTTCTGTATTTAGGACAGGGTCTATAGGATCTCACTATGTAGATCATACTCATATGATTCTCCTGTTTTCAGCCTCCCAACAGCTGGGATTACAGTTGCACACCACCATGGCCAGTCTCAATTACTGTCTCAGTGCGCCCCAGGGGCAGGGAGAGCATGGCATGCCAGGGATCAGACCCTGGCTGCTACACTCTGCCTAAGAAGGTGCTTTAGTCCACTGAACTATCACGCCATACCTTTGATAGAGTTTGATCTTGAGTTACTGTCTGGAGCATTGTACTGTCTGGAGCATTACACTTAACTCTCAAGACTGTATTTTTAAAATTTTCTTATATAAATGTTCATTAATAGGGCTGGGCAAATAGCTCGGTGGATTAAGGAGCCCACAAGCAGATCCAAGACCAGGGGTTCAATCTCCAGGCCTGCCCTGCCAGCCCTGCCCCCAGGGCATGCTGAGATGGCAATTGAGACTGGGTTGTATGGTGTGCGCCAGTAATCCCAGCTCTTGGGAGGCTGTAAACAGGTGGATCACTCAGAGTCCGATCTATTAGTAAGACCCTGAACATCCTGTAGACCCTTCCTTAAAATACAAAATAAATAAATAAATAAAATGAATGCTCATTAACAAATCATTTTTCCTTCTGCAATGACAAGCAGAATCACTGAAATGAATCCCAGGTTTCGGAGGCAGATTTATTTATGTCAGTGGACACTGATCAGGATCATCCCCAGAATATCAAGCCTTGATCTCTGGTGGTCTAGGACTTATAGTGAATATTCAAGCAGGAAGTCCAGAGGCAGAATGGCTTATAAATTGGTGTTTGGTTTATACATTGTACATCATAGTGACCAGCTATGCATCATAGTGACCACTGTTCCTAAGAGATCAGTAGTAGCTGGCATTGGATTAGGAAGTCACCTGGTAAAACAAAAAAACTGAAGTATATTGTCGGGTCATGGACTTTCTTTCTTTCTTTCTTTCTTTCTTTCTTTCTTTCTTTCTTTCTTTCTTTCTTTCTTTCTTTCTTTCTTTCTTTCTGTATTTGGTACAGGGTCTCACTACCCAGCTCTGACTCATAGTGATCCTCCAGTTTTCAGCCTCCTCAGTGCTAGGATTAGTGGTATATGCCACTACTTTCAATCTCAGTGGCTATGTCAGTCTACCCAGGCGTGAGGCTGGCATGTCATGTAGTACCAGGGATCAAACACTGTTCCCTGTGCTTCCTGAAGCTGGTGCTTAGTCCACTGAGCTATCTTACAGTCACCCAGAGGGGGATTTTCTGCTACATTTCTACTGTAACTTAAGGCTAGCCTAGCAGATGTAAAATGGTTACCATATGGCTTTTTTCTACTACATATGTTTCACTGTTATCACAGAAGTATGCATGTCTGTGATTCTATCATCTACTCTACTAGTACCACATTTAACTAACCTATAATAGTGATATATTCTTTGTATCAGATCCTTTGGCATCATATTGATGCTCATATCTCATTTAAGGATCTTTTCCTATCTAAATTTACCTTGTTTAGGGGACTCTTTTCTCTTTGGTACCACAGCGACTTTTCCTACGTAGATGGAAGTATTCTATAATAGTTATGGATAGGTCTTTTCATGCTGCTTGAATGTTTGACTTCTGTTGTTTTTATTTACACAACGTGTTTTTTTTTGCTAGAAAATTAAGAGTTTAGTGAACATGGTGGATTCTATGCTAATCCTGATTTTGTTTTTCATTGAAGATAGCAGGCCACAAGTTCTGATTTTGACTCCTAGCTTCAAGTATACATTAGTGAAGTTACTTAATCCTTTGGAAGCTCAGTTTCCTAATTTGTAAAATGACCTTTCTTATACAATTGTTGGCAGGATTAAGTTCAGTGATATATTGAAATTGTTTTATAAAATTTTATTCTATAGCACTGTTTAGATTTTATATACTTATAAAATATTAGACTTGAGAATAGTCCTACCAGTGCACATACATATTTTTTTCAGAGTCCTAATGAAAGTTCTTCCAAAAGCCAAGAGTATTGCTCAGGAACAATACAGGTATTGTGGGAAAACTGCAAGCAAACTTGTGTCTGTAATCTAGTCTTCTGTGTTTAAAAATTCCCTTCAGTCAGACACTAGGTATTATACATTCTTTCTTAGAAAAATACTCATATAATAGCTAATATTTCTTAAGATTACTGGGCTGGGGAGATAGCTTGGCGGTCTGAGTGCCTGACTGGCAAGCACAGGACATGGGTTCAAGCCCCAGTCCTGCATGCCATTTTGGCCCTGGAACCACAGGTTTGCTGAGCCAGCCACCAAAACTAGACCTGGTGACACAGGCCTACAATCCCAGTGCTGGGGAAGCTGAGACAAGAGGATCACTATGAGTCTGAGTTGTGCAGAGAGACCCCTTATCTAATAAATACATAAAAAATAATGATTCAGAAAAGATTACTATGTGGTTAGTATCTGCTACATATTCATAAGCATTTTAAGTATTCTCATATTTAATCATAATGATAACCTCATTGTGTAGGAGCTACATGTATGCCTATTTTACAGGTCAGAAAATTGAGTACAGCAAAATAAAGCAATTTTCTCAGACATTCATAATCTTTTGAAAATTAAAATTTCAATTTGAGTAAAAGGTGATGTGAATGTTTGGACATAAATAATAATATTAGTCTCCAAACCAGCCTAAAGGGAAGAATAAATAGGAATAGCAGAAACAGATTCTAACTTAGGCAATCTGACTCCACAACCCATGTTACTTATTAGTACAAGGTAATTTATTACATCTCATCTGTGTTCTTCCATGAATTTCCTTCATCATCATAGGCCTAGATTCTAGCTTCTTCTAAAGGACTTTTCCTGTCTTCTTTTTGTTTTGCTTGAAATCTCTTGTCCTCAAATACATCTGATTGGTAGTCTTCAGTCACAGCTTCATTCATATTATTTTTTTCAGGAATATGCCGTTATTAAAATTTGGCTAAGAAATCTAATTTCAAATCCTGTTTCTTTCACTCCCTTTTCTTTTTTCCAGTGTTCATCAAAATAAATCTTTTGCTCTAGTAAGGTGAACAGTTGTAGAAAATTTGGTCTTATTCTTACCTTTATGTTATTACTAGCACATGAATGTTCTTATGTCAGAATTATATATGTGGTGAAAAAATCAACTTAAACTGTTGCTACCAATATATCTCACTGAACTGAAAAATTCTGGGATAATAGCTTCAGGCAAAGTTTGATCTAGTGGTTTATGATGTTACCAAGGATTCAGCTTTACTCTGAGTCTCTTCTCTAGTTTCAGTGGCATCTATACTATCTGTGAAAGATCACATGTTTTTGCAGACTCCCTCTATCAGACACATGTGACTTCATTGTAAATGGTTCTAACTTTTCAAAGTTCAGAATATAGTTTCAAGTGGAAGGAAAAATCCATATGCCAGCATTCCCAGAAAATGTATGGTTTGTGCTGAAAATACCATTTCAGCATCTACGTCAAATTAATTACTGGAACAAAAGTAATAAGATGTAGTAATTGCTTAGGCTTGGGTTACATATTATCCTAGTCACTAATGCCAGGAGAATAGAATATCTTAATTGACTTCAGACAATTATTATGAACACCGCGAGCTAGAGTCAACTATGCCTAAAGCACCTGGCTGAGATTTGTAGATGGTGAAGTTGGAGTAGTTTCCCAAATAAGAATTACGTGGTATTGCAAGAATAAAAAAGTAAATTTATTGGTATGGCACTTAAAAATATTGTCTATAATTCTGCTCTGTTTTTCTTCAACAATTCACATGTTATCTTTTCTTTGATGTCTAATTTAATTTTTGTTATTCTGACTCAGAGCAATCTCTGAAGTCACATAGCATGTACTATTGTAGCATATACTATACCCATGTTTATACTATTTTGTTAGTTTTTTATTTAGAACTTGTGATGGACTTTAGAATTTATGATATACCATGTCATTTGAATTTATGTGGTACCCTACCATATCTAGAACACTTCTGGGAATATAAAGAGTGCTATACATGCACCTGTCCAACTGACTTCTTGACATGTTGAGTTAGGTACAGCCATTTTATTCATTTTGGTCGTCATCCAGATTGATACTGGTTTCTCCAGTTCATGCAGTCATTTGATTCTGCACATAAATCATGAAGGTAACAAAATAATGGATTGGTTAGGCTTCAGTTCACTCATTGTGCACTTACAGATGGATAGATATGGCCTTGCCCATAAATAACACTTGTCTGTGTGCATCAAAGTCATGCTTCATAGTTTTGTGTATGTTTTTGAAGATATATCTTTATTTGTTTAGCTATAGCTACAATTAAAACCATTTCTATGGAAAACATCTCTAGTAATTGGTTACATTTGAGTTACTGGTAAGTGCTTTTCATTTTGCAGTGTTTCCTTGTATTAACTATTGTACCCTATTTTATGTGCATCTACTTTAACCTTTTTTGTTCTATTTTATTATATTTTTCATGTCCCATAATGAAACTTCTGGAAAGCAGCATTAGCCACATTGAGTGTGGTTCATCTTGTACAAATAATCCACTGTTAGCCTGATTTTCCCTAAGTGGAACACTCAACTTTTTCTCCAGATCCACGAAACTTTTAGTTTTTCTATTAAAAATCTGGTGGGCACCAAAGCATTCTCTTGCCCTTTTTAATATGAAAGTTTCAAAATACAATAAAATTGATGTACATAGTTGAATACCAATGATATAATTGGCATGCAATGTAGAGTTATGAAGAACATAAGATTGGATTTAGCAGATCTCAGAATCCTCTTTCTGTCTTTAGCCACATGATCTGAGTGAGTTTATTTAATAGTTTGTGAACTTATGTCTTTTCCTACCCAAGAGAGTGTAGAAAGATAATGTGTAGGTAAGTCTTGAAATTTTTCAAATATACTCCCAAAATTTGCTGCCAATAAAGTACATAAAAGTTATTCTCAGAAAGTGACCTTTTTAAATGGCAAAAATGATTATGTTACCATTTGACAGGTTCTTCCTCAGCTAAAGTTTAAAATTATTCTTGCTAGTAGTTTGTGTGATTTAGCCACAATTTTTCTATTTTTATTTTCCTCAATTTTCTCCACTTTCCCTTCTATTTTCTAACCATATTCTTCCTCCTCATACCCAGATCTTCCAGTAATTCAAGTATCTTTTTTGCCTTTGGAAATTTCCTCAAGCTAGTTTGTCCAAATTGAATAATGTTTACCCAAATTATTGGCTTAATTTTGATTATTTCTGGTGATCCTTGAGATTGTTACTGAAATTTTACTGCTTCATGAAAGTAGAAGTTAAATCTGATTTACTCACTATTCTATAAGGTGTTCAATAAATATTATCGACTGAGTGGAATTTATTCTCTTTTTCACTAAACTACAGTTTGTAATGTATTAGTACATGGATATTTTCAAGACAATAATGTCTAAATTAAAAACCAAGTAGTTCATAAATATTTTGTCAAACTACGTGTAGTGGCAAGACCAGTATTCTCAGCATTCTGGGAGGTTGAGGCAGGAAAGCAAGAAATGCCAGTGCAGCCTTGTAAATTTAGAGACCTAGTGAGACTGTGTATCAAAAAAATAGTGAATCTGTGTAGATAGATAGATAGATAGATAGATAGATAGATAGATAGATAGATAGATTTTCAAGTAAAACACACAAGTCTTAAGTTAAATATAATTAAGTTGATGTAATCATAATCATCTACAAAAATACTTTCTGTCATAATGATTTTATGTTAAAGGAAGTAAAACTTTAAGGCTTAATTTTAAAAGATTTGTAAATGTTAATAGTCTATAGATACAGAGTGGTGAACCAGCTTCCAGAAGCTGGATATACAGGAATATTTGTTATTAAATAAATATGACTTAATTAATAGTTATCTGTCTATTATCTATCTTTTATTTTCCTTATCTTGTGCAGATTTTTGTGTTTTCTCTATTTTAACCTATGAAATATTTATAGTTTTTTCATTTAAAAAATAATTTTACAAAAGTACTGCATGTTCTTTAATGGAAAATCATTTTCAAATGTAGACAAGAAAAATAAAAAAAAATCACCCAAAAGGCCACCACCTTAAACTAAACTACTCTTTCTATCACAATGCTTAATCAACTTGCCTGGTTAGTGAATATGCTACACTTATGAGCAGGTACAAAGTGGGACTTTTCCATTATCTTAGCATTATAAGCAATAATTTGGTGAACAATGTAAAATATGAAATTTTCACCTTTGGTTTGATTACTTTTGTAGAAGTAGAATTCACAGATATTAGTCTTTTAAAAGCACATCTTAAAAAGTGTGCTTAAAAGTTTTTGATCCATACTGATTGAAAATCTTTTGAAATACTTCTATCAGAAAATAACAATGTCTTTGGTAGAAGAATATTATTTCCTACCTTTAACTGATTATTTTTGTTGATCTGATGGTGTATTGATTTGTTTTCATGAACTTAATTACAAAGTATATTTAGAGATTTTTTATTGTATTTCTGGTTATTGCAGTTTCTTTATTAAGTTGCTTATTTATGTCACATGCCCATTTTTTCCTGTGATATTTTCTAACTGATTTATAGAAAACATTCTCCATATAAATATAGAATATGCTTAGATATAGCAATTAAATACTGTAGTATTCTTCACAAATAAAATAATAGTTATGAGTGCAATGAGAAAAAAATTGAGGGGAATCCCACCATTAAGTCTACTACTGCTGACTTTTTTTACATGTATCTTTTAAGAATATTCTCACAAACATATGATCATAGCATGAATGTCTTTCATTTAAATTACTGAGAATAACTTCACATCAATATATTCCCATATACATACTTGCAGTTAGTTTTTCAATTTCTAATATGATCCACTGGTCCTCAGGTCTGTTTTTTTTTCTTTTTTGCCAGTATCATGCTGATTTTGTCACAGTAGCTTTGTAGTGTAATCTCAAGTCAAGGATTGTGATGCCTCTTGGCTTGCCTTTGTTACCAAGAATTACATTTTTTATTATAGGTCTCTTGTTTCCAGATGAATTTGAGAATACTTGATCTAGTGTTTGAGGTATGCTAATACTGTTTTGATAGGTACTGTACTGACTCTATACAAAATTTTTGTAAGTTTGGTTATTTTCACTCTTTTGGTTTTTCCTATACATGATGACATATTTTCATTTTATGATATCCTCTTCAGTCTCTTTTATAAAGTACTGCAATTTTTAATGCATGTATCTTTTACTTCCTTTATTAGATTGATTCCTAATTATTTCCTTTTTAAGGATGCTATTGAGAATCATGTGGTTTGCCTAATTTCTCTCTCAATGAGTTTCTTGTTTGTGTACAGGTATAGTAATAATTTCAGTGTGTTGGCCATTTAATCCAGCTATGGTATTGAATTTCCTTATTAAAAGTAGAAATCTTTTGGTGGAGATTTAGGGGTATTCTATAAAAATTATGATGTCATCTGTGAATAATGATAACTTAATTTCTTCCTTTCCTGTCCTGATTCATTTCATTTGATTTTTTTGTCTAATTCCTCTGGCTAATATTAACAGAACTATATTGAATAGGAGTGTTGATGGTGGTCATTCTTGTCTTGCTCCTGATTTTAGAGTAAAACCTTTCAGTTTTTGTCCATTTAGCATGTTTTTTGGTATTGACTTGTCACTGATGGATTCTATAAGGTTGAGGTAAAGATCGTCTATTTTTATTTTCTGTAGGAATTTTATCTGAAAGAATGTTAACTTTTGTCAAAAGCTGTTTTAGGCATCAATTGATATGAACATGTGGTTCTTGTCTTTGGCTTTTTTGATATGGTGTATTGCATTTAAAGATTTCTGTATGTCAAACAATCTTTTCATTTCTGGAGTGAATCCCACATGATCATAATGCATAATTCTCTTGATGATTTGCTGCATTCTATTTGGTAATATCTTACTGAGGACTTTCACATTTATTTTCATTAGAGAGATTGTTCTGTAATTTGCTTTTCTTAGTTGGTCTTTCTCTGGTTTTGATATCAGAGTAATACTTGCCTCCAAGAATGTGTTAGGTAGAATTGCTTCCATTCAATTTCATTAAGACTTGGGGAAGAATTGGCATTAAATATTCTCTAAATTTCTTAAACTATTGAGCTGTGAATTTACTAATAACTGGAATTTTTCTTTGTTGCTAAGTTTTAAATTTTCAACCTCATTAAATGATAATGAGTTATTCAGAGTTTTTATATCGTCTTGATTCTCTCTTGGTAACTTATATATGTCTAAGAATCTGTCTATTTCTTTTGTGTTTTCCACCCCATAAGAATAAGATTTTCAGAATACCAGAATGACAGGCACTCCAAGCATGACCCTGCCATTGCACATTGCTAACTTCAGTGAAGTTGCTTAGTTCACAGGTATTAACATATATATTTAGTCAGGATGAGAATCCTACCAAATAACTGCTAATTTCAAAAACCTACTGATGTTTCTTGGGATCACTGCCTTAACCATCTTGTGCATATAAATGTTTCGCTTTGCCCCTGTCATTTTCCAAAGCTTTTCTGCTTGTCCTGTCTTCATTGTACAATCCTCAAATTTTCACTTTCCTTTTCACTGTTTTACACCATTCTATTTGTATGTCTTCTTTTGAGATTTATACTAGGGAGACTATATGACATTTACACATGTGGGTCTCGTTTACTTCACTTATGAATATATCTTCGAGTGGCATCCACTTAAGTATGAAGGCTTCGAATTTATCATTCTTTTTTGAATAAATACATTTCATATTGTTATCTTCTTAGTGTGTATTCATAGTATAATATGCAGAAATGATATCCTATCCAAATACTATTATTGCAAATCTTTCTTCTCATAGAATTAAGAGAAAGTAACTGTACATCTATCCTAACTATTTTGTATATGGAGATACAAAATGGTTCTTCCTTTGTATCCCCTATTTTTGTTTTCTTTTGTTAGAGATGGGTATTCCATTGTCATTTAAATATTGTAGGTACTTGAATTCAGCAAAATAACACAATATAGTCCAGTAGTCCACAAGAGTACTTGGATATCCATAAGACAAGCAATGTCGGAAGTTGTTGAATTGAGCCTTTCACAGCTCAGCATATTAATATGGCTTCACTTTTTATACTTCATTTTTATACTTTTATGTTAGATTATTAAGAACAAGATAAAGCAAGACATATATAACAGGAAATGTATCTTTTGTATCTGATAAGGTCAGTCAAGTCCCCTCAGAATTTATCCTGTAACCCTGTACAGCAGTTTGTAGATCTTTTGTCAGTGTCATGTAGATGACTCACGGCCATTGCTTGACCAATTTGATCTCTGTGAAAGCCTGACAGAATGTTTTCTCTCCATATGACTCTCCGTAGGCACACTCTACATTATCCATCAATTTGCTCTGTGGCCCCATAATCTCCTTGATAAGAAAATTTTGAACACAACTGAGTTACATGATGTTGCATTATAGGTTCTATTATGTCCTGAGTCTTCACTGACTTTGAAAGGCTAGGGCCACAATTTTGGCAGACTTTGCCACCCTTCCTTTTCTCTAATTTTTGGTCTGCAAAATTAGGTTGTTAACCCTCCAGAAGAGAAGCTTATTACTGTACAACACATGAAGTTGGGTTTAACCTCACTCTCTGAATATCAAACATCTTACACACAACATGGAACAGGTTTTTTCCCATCTAATATTGATATGTTAAATTTTAAATCTCTAAATAATATGGCAAAAAACTAAAAAAATAAAAAATATTTTAAAAATAGGAATAAACAATTGCATATTTTAACACAGAAATTTAGGAGTCTAACCATATACAGCATTGTAGCAGGACAGTCCCGTGACATTTTTTCTTGTCTCTTTTTTATTTATCATCTTTTTTTTTATTAAACATTTACTTGAGAGACAGTATAACAATGATTGGTATGCCATGATATGCAGTATGTATATAGAAGACCAGAATGACAGGCATTCCAATTGTGACCGTTCTATTACATATTGATACCTTCAGTCCAGTGACTTATTTCATATGTATTAGCTTATATAGTTAGTCATGGTGAGAAACCTATCAATTGACTGCTAATTTTAAAACCCTGCTGATGATTCTCAAGACCATTGCCTTACCCATCCTGTGTGTATAAATGTACGACTTTCCCCCTATCATTTTTTCCAGCTTTTCTCCATGCCCTCTCACCAATGTCCAATCCTCAAGTTCTCGCTCTAGTTGTAAATTTTTTCATAATTTTATTGATAAACAAATAGCAATGAGACAGTTTCAAATCAAATCGCTAGGACAGTTTCAATAACTAACACACTGCATACATGCTCCTTAGTGGTTAATTGCTGTACAAGATGCAGACTTCAGATCCTATTTATAAACACAATTAGAACAAATCGTTCTATTCATTAACAGAATGTAACTATATATCTATCCTAACCACTTTGAATACACAGATACAAAATGGACATTCATAGTTATACCCCAATTTTTTTTAATCTGTTAATGAATATTATAGGTGTGTAAACTCAGCAAAATATTCTAAAAGAGTCCAGTAGCCCATAATAGCATTGGGTCTTCTGTTTAACTGGCAATGTCAGAAATTGTTGACCTGAGTCCCCTACAGCTCAACGTAAGAGCATGACTTTACTTCCTATATTTCGTCTTCATATTTTTCTGCTGGATGGTTAAGACCAAGGTAAAGCAGGACCTATGCAACAAGAGTTGTAGCTTTTTGGTCTGAGAAGGTCAGTGAAATCCCCTCAGGATTTATCCTGAGATCCTGTGCCTCAGATTGTTTGTCAGTGTCAGCCATGTGGATGAGTCACGGCCATTGCATGGCCAATGTGCTCTCTGTGAAAGCCTGAGAGAATGTTTTCTCTCCATGTGACTCTCCTTAGGCACACTCTACATCATTGATCACTTTCCCCTTCAGCCCCATAATCTCCTTGATCAGAAAATTTGGGACACTACCGAGTTACATGATGTACAAGTTCTCATATGTCCTGAGTCTTAATTGACCTTAGAAGGTTAGGGCCAAAATGTTGGCTTTCCTTTCTGCCCTCTTTTTTCTCTAATTTTGGTCTGCAAACTTAGGTTGTTAACCATCCACAAGACAAGCTTATTGTTATTATCAAACAACTTAGGCTATTAAGCTTAACCTCACTATCTCTCTGCATATCAATCTAGTTTTAATTGTATTATACCTTTCTATTTGAATTTCTACCCTTCAGTTCTTATACTAGGGAGACTATACAATATTTACAAAAGCGGGTCTGGTTCATTTCACTTATGAGTACATCTTCAAGTGGCATCCACTTAAATACAAATGCTTCAAGTTTATCATTCTTTATAACTGAGTAATACTCGATTGTAGAAAAATACCACATCTTTTTCATGCATTCCTCAGGTGACAGGCATCTTGGTTGTTTCTAATATTTGGCTATCACAAATTGTGCTGCTATAAACATAGGTACACATATATCACTATGATATGAGGTTTTCAGTTCCTCTGGGAAAATTCCCAATAGGGGAATAGTTGGTTTGAATGGGATTTTCACTCCTAGTTTTTAAAGGGGTCTCCACACTATCATAACTGTTGCACCAGTCTACATGCCCACCAGCAGTGGAGAAGTGTTCGTTTTTCCCCTCAGCCTATCCAACATTTGTTGTTGGTTCATTTTTTATGATAGCCATTCTTTCTGGAGTGAGATGATATCTCAGTGTTATTTTTATTTGCATTCCCAGATGGCTAGTGATATGGCATATTTTTACATATATTTATTCACTTCTTTTCCTCTGAGCAGTGTGTTCATCTCAGACGCCCATTTCTTGATTGGGTCTTTAAATTTTGGGGCCCTAATGTTTTTTAGTTCTCTATAAATTCTAAAGAGCACGCCTTTGTCTGAGTGCTTATTAGTTAAGATTTTTTTCAAAATTTGTTGGTGGTCTTTTCACTTTGTTGGTAATTTCCTCTGATGTGCAAAAACTCAATAAGAGGAGGTCCCGGTTTTTAATTCTTTCAAGAATTACCAGTGCATTTTCATTTTCATTCATGAACTGTTTGCCTATCCCTATGTCTTCAAGAGTTCCTCCTACTTTCACTTTCTGGAGATTTAGTGTTTCTGTTTAATGCTGAGATCTTTAATCCATTTTGACTTTACCTTAGTGCATGGTGACATGCCGTTTGCTGCAGTGGTATCTCTCGGGTAAATATTTGTTTAAAAAGGAAGGAGGTGATGAATTAAGGCAGGAGATAGGAAAAAGCTATAT
>NW_004524961.1:22360-27431 GCF_000260255.1 Octodon degus
ACTTTTTTGTATCGCTAATGTAAAATTGTGACTTACTACCTTCTGAATTTCTGCATATATGTATTGACATTCTCTGGAATTGGGACACAGGCATAAACATGAAAATCATTTATATTTCATTTTAACCTTTATGCTTATAGTCTGAGGTAATTTTATACAATATTTTACATGACATAACATTGAGTTACAACAATCCATCCCATAGTTTTCTACTATAAATTTATATTTTATTTTATTTTAAGTGAATATAATCCAGTTTATTGCTTTACAGTGAATTATGAAAACATTTCTTAAACATATATAATTTTAAAACACAAATATATATATACCTGGATGTAATATTATCAGATATGATTCTACATCTGTATCCACATTTGAAAAAATCTTACTCTAAATAACCTGAAATGTCATCTTGTAATCTTCAAATTATCAATGGGTCATGAATACTTTTTGAAACTGTCATACAATATATTCAAATCATGACACATTTCATAAGCTAATAAGAAAGCATCAGGCTATGAATTACAGAGAAAGTAAAATCTCATGAAAGGAATTTCACACTGTACTGTGGTATTTTAAGATTGACTTTAATATTTTGCACTCAAAGTCATCTCCACTGAGTATTTTCTATTAGAATCTTTTTCTTTTTTCCACAATTTTATTGAGAAACAAATAGCAATGAGACAGATGCAAACCAAATGGTAGGACAGTTTCAATAATTAACACATTGCATACATTCTTCCTAGTGGTTATTTGGTGTACAAGATGCAGACCTGATATCCTACTTACAAACACTATTACAACAAATCCCTCTATTCATTAAGAGAATGCAACTATGTATCTATCCTAACCATTTTGAATACACAGATACGAAATGGACATTAATCTGTATCCCTTTTTTTTTGTTAAGTTCCATTATTTGAATATTATGGGTGTGTTAAATCAGCAAAATATTCCAAGAGTCCAGTAGTCCATAATACTATTGGGTCTTCCGCTTCACAGGCAATGTCAGAAATTGTTGACCTCAGTCCCCTGCATCTCAACATAACAGCATGGCTTTACTTCATTTACCTCGTTTTTATACTTTTCTGCTGGATGGTTAAGACTAAGGGAAAGCAGGACCTATGCAAGAAGAGTTGTAGCTTTCGGTTCTGATAAGGACAGTGAAATCTCCTCAGGATATATGCTGAGATCCTGTACCTCAGACTGTAAAATCTTTGTCAGTGTCAGCCATGTGGATGACTCATGGCCACTGCGTGGCCAATGTGCTCTCTGTGAAAGTTTCGGAGAATGTTTTGTCTCCATGTGACTCTCCTTAGGTACACTCTACATCATCGATCACTTTCCTCTTTGGTCCCATAATCTCCTTGATCAGAAAATTTGGAACACTACCGAGTTACATGACGTTACAGTACAAGTTCTCATATGTCCTGAGTCTTAATTGACCTTGGAGGGCTAGGGCCAAAATGTTGGCTTTCTTTGTGGCCTTCCTTTTTCTCTAATTTTGGTCTGCAGACTTAGTTTGTTAACCCTCCAGGAGACAAGCTTATTGTTATTACCTTACAACCTAGGCTGTTAAGCTTAACCTCACTATCTGTCTGAATATGAAACATCTTTTTTTTTTTTTTTTTTTTTTTTTCGGAACCGGGTATTGAACTCAGGCCCTTGTGCTTGTCAGGCAAGCGCTTTTTCTAATGAGCTATCTCCCCGGCCCCTGAATATCAAGCATCTTAAGTATACAATGGAACAGGTATTTTTCATCAACTATTAATATGTTGAACTTTAAGTCCCTACAGAATATGATGAAAAAAAAACATTTAAAAATTATAACATATTTTAAACATAGCCATAAAAATTATATAATTCTTATGTTTACACATAGGTCCAAAAATCTAACCATATACAACCTTGAAGCAGTACAGTCCCACAACATTCTCTTTCCTGTCTCTTGACTTCATTCACCAGCCCCTTCTTTTTGAACAATCAGCAACCCGAGAGACAGCCCAGCAACAGCTGGCATGTAATGAGAAGCATCCCGTTTTCAGAAGAACAGAATGACAGGCACTCCAAGCATGAAACTACTATTACAGACTACCATTTTCAGTGCACTTGCTTAGTTCACAGGTATCAGTATATATAGTTTGTCAGGGTGAGAATATTTCTAATTAAATGTTCTATTCATAAATCTTGAGATTCTCAGAATCATTGCCTTGCTCATCTTCTCCTTATAACTATGCTTTGTCACTGTCATCCTTCCTAGCTCTTCTCCTTTCCCTCCCTTATTTAGTTAGTCCTCGTGTTCCTGCTTTACTTTTGCTTCTGTTATACATTTCTATATGTATTTCTATTTTTGAGTACTTATATTAGGGAAACTATATGATATTTCCGCATGTGTCTGGTTTATTTCACTTATGAGTATATGTTCAAGTGGCATCCACTTCACTATAAAGTCTTCAAATTTATCATTTTTTATAGCTGAATAATACTCCATTGCATAAAACTACCACTTCTTTTTCAACCAGTCATCAGGAGGTGGGCATCTTGGTTGTCTCCAAGATTTGCTAATCACAAATTGTGCTGCTATAATCATAGCCAAATATCCCTCTGATATGATGTTTTCAGATCCTCTGGGAAAATTCCCAGTAGAGGAATAGTTTGTCTAAATGGAAATGGCAGTCCAAATTTTCTAAGTAGTCTCCACACTGATTTCCATAACGGTTGCAACAGTCTACATTCCCACCAGCAATGGAGAAGGGTTCCTTTTTCCCCATAGCCTCTCCAACATTTGTTGTGAGGTGATTTCTTTACAACAGCCATTCTTCCTGGGGTGAGATGATATCTCAATGTCGTTTTAATTTCCATTTCCCAGATGGCTAGTGTTGTCTAGCATTTTTACATACATTTACTATCTTCTTAAATTTCATCCTCTGAGAAGTGTGTGTTCCTCTCAGATGCCCATTTCTGGACTGGGTCTTTAAATTTTGGAGATCTAATGTTTTTTAGTTATTTATAAATTCTAGATAGCAGGCCTTTGTCTGAGAACTTATTTCTTATGAATTCTTCCAAATATGTGGGTTGTCTTTTCACTTTGTTGGCAATTATTTTGTCGTGAAAAACTTCTCAGTAAGAGCAGATCCCCGTTGTTAATTCTTTCAAGTGTTTCCCATACGATTTGATTTTGGTTCATTAAATCTTTGCCTACACTACGTCTTCAAGATTTACTCCTTCTTTCTCTTCCTTGAGATTTAATGTCCCTGCTTTAATGTTCAGATCTTTAATCCATTTTGACTTTAGCTTAGTGTATGGTGATAGGTCTGGGTCAAGTTTTAGTTTTTGGCCTGTATAGAGTCAGTTTTTCCAGAACCAGTTGTTAAAGAGGCTATCTTTCCTCCATTGAGCATGTTTGACCACTTTATTAAAGATAACGTGGCTGAGTGTGTTTGTATGGGCTTCAGCGTCTTCTAATCTATTCCATAGGTCCTCGGGTCTATTTTGTTGCCAGTACCATGCTGATTTTATCACAGTACCCTTGTAGTAAAATTTCAAATCAGGAATTATAATGCTTCCTGCCTTGTCTTTATTGCCCAGTGTTGCCTTTGCTATTCTAGGTCTTTTCTAGTTCCAAATAAATTTTAGGAATTATTTGTCTAGCTCTGTGAAGTAGTTTGGTTGTAATCTTGTAGGGATTGCCTTAAATCTGTACAGCAATTTTGGGAGTATGGCCATCTTCACAATGTTGGTTCTTCCTATTGAGGAGCATGGAATATCTTTCCATTTTCTGAAATCGTCTATGTTCTCTTTTTTAACAGTTTTGTAATTGTCCTTGAAAAGATCTTTGACTGCTTTAGTTAGATGAATTCCATGTATTTCATTTCGGTGCTATAGTAAAAGGTATTGTTTCTATAATATCACTCTCAGTGTGTTTGTTGTCTGTGTAGAGGAATGCTATTGACTTTTGGGTGTTGACTTTATAACCTGCTATGCTACTGAATTTCTGTATTAGATCTTGTAGCTTCTTGGTGGAGTTTTTTGGGTCTTCCAAGGAAAATATTATGTCATCTACAAATAATTATAATTTAATTTCTTCTTTACCTATTATTATTCTTTTATTTTTTTCTCATGTCTAATGGTTGCAGGTAATGATTGCAGAACTATATTGAATAGGAGTGGTGATAGAGGTCATCCTTGTCTTGTACCAGATCTAAGAGTAAAAGTTTACAGTTTTTTTCCCATTTAGCGTTATGTTAGCTACTGTGTTTTTATAAAGGCTTTTAGCAGATTGATGTAGAGGCCATCTTTTCCAATTTTCTGTAGGACATTGAACATGAATGAGTGTTAGACTTTGTCAAAGTCTTTTTTATGCATCAATGGAGATGATCATGTAGTTTTTAGTTTTCACTCCCATGATAAAGTGTATTACATTTATAGGTTTTCAAATATTGAACCGTCCTTACATCTTTGGAATAAATCCTAACTTGGGTTGGTGTATGATCTTCTTGCTGATTTGCTGTATTCTATTTGCTAGGATTTTATTGATGACATTGACGTCTATGTTCATTCGGGAAATTGGCCTGTATTTTCATTCTTAGATGCGTCTTTCCCTGGATTTGATAGCAGTATAATACTTGCCTCCAGGATTGATTTTGGGAGGATTGCTTCCTTTTCAATTTCATGGAAAAATTTGAGGAGTATAGGGACTACATTTTCTGTAAACTTTTGTAGAATTCACCTGTGAATCTATCCAGACCTTTACTTTTCCTTGCCTGTAGGTTTTTGGTTACATCTCGTATTTCATTCACTGTTATTGGGTTATTGATAGAGGTTCTTTCTTGTTGATTCAGTTGTGGTAATTTGTACCTTTCTAGGAATCTTTCCATTCATTCTTGTCTTTTATTCTGTGAGAGTAAAGATTCTCAAAGTAGCTATTGATAATCTTCTGAATTTCCACTGGGTCTGTGGTAATTACACCCTTTCCTTTTTCTTTTTTATTATTTCTTTTTAAATTTTATTGATAAACAGATAGGCATGAGACAGTTTCAGATCAAATCGGAAGTACAGATTCAACAAATAA
>NW_004524961.1:32925-34605 GCF_000260255.1 Octodon degus
AAGACTCAGGACATATGAGAACTTGTACTGTAATGTCATGTACCTCGGTAGTGTCCCAAATTTTCTGATCAAGGAGATTATGGGATCAAAGAGGAATGTGATCGATGATATAGAATGTGCCTAAGGAGAGTCACATGGAGAGAAAACATTCTCTCAGGCTTTCACAGAGAGCACATTGGCTAAGCATTCGCCGTGACTCATCCACATGGCTGACACTGACAAAGGTTCTACAATCTGAAGTACAGGATCTCAGGATAAATCCTGAGGGAATTTTACTGACCTTATCAGACACAAAACCTTCAACTCTTGTTGCATGCGTCCTGCTTTACATTGGTCTTAACCATCCAGAAGCAAAGTGTAAAAATGAAATACAATAAATAAAGCCATGCTAGTATGTTGAGCTGTGGGGGACTCAGGTCAACAATTTTTGACATTGCCAGTTAAGGGATGACCAAATTCTTATGGGATACTGGTCTCTTTAGAAAATTTTGCTGAGTTTACACACCTATAATATTGAAATAATGGAACTTAACAAAAAAAGAGTATACAGATGAATGTCCATTTTGTATCTGTGTAGTCAAAGTGGTTTGGGATAGATATATAGTTACATTCTCTTAATGAATAGAATGATTTGTTCTAATGGTGTTTGTAAAAAGGATATCAAGTCTGCATCTTGTACAGCAATTAAACCCTAAGAAGATTGTATGCATCGTGTTAAATATTGAAACTGTCCTACCGATTTGATTTGAAACTGTCTCATTGCTATTTGTTTATCAATAAAATTTTGGAAAAAATAAAAATTATTCCTAATATTATTCATATATTATCTTTTTAAAATGAACCATTTTGGGAGTTATCTAGTGATATGTGATGGATTTAATTTTATTTCCCTTGCTCATTTTTATCTTTCTTTTTCTGAGACATAATTTCATTATACAGTTTATTACCAACCTATGCAGTTCAGTAACATTATTGTGTAGCTCAGACTGGCCTCAAGTTCCCAGCGAACTTCCTTCCTCACCCTCCCAAGTGCTGGGATTATAGATTTGTACAACTATGTCCATCATTTTTGCTCATTTTAAAATTGTGATTACTTATCACTAAGTTGTCCAATTTTTTTATGTATTGTGAAAATCAGGGTGTTCAGGTTCTCGCTATTAGATCAGACTTGTAGGGATCCACCTTTTTGTAGCGTACCCAGAGCTGCGCTTACAGGCACGAGCCACCCAGCCCAGTCTCAATTGCAGTCTCAGTGTGCCCTGGCGGCCAGGCCAGCATGGCAGTCCCAGGGATTGAAACCCCAGACCTTGCGCCTGCTTGCAGTGACTTTTATCCGCTGCGCTATTTGGTCATCCTAGATATATGGCTTTTAAAAAACTGTTCTATAGGTTTTCTCTTCACTCTGTAGGTTCTTTCCTTTTTTGATTTGAAGTTCATTGCTTTTTAAAATTGTTATTCATTTTAATGAGAAAAAAAGATAAAATAGCAATGAAACAGTTTCAAAACAGGTTAGTAGGATGGTTATAATGATTAATACATTGCATATTGTTTTCTTCATTGTAGTTATTCAGAAGACAAGATGCAGACAAGATATCTTGTCTAAACAATATTAGTACAAGCTTTTGTCAATGAACTAAGAGAAAGTAGCTGCGTATCTATCCTAACTCATATATATATATA
>NW_004524961.1:34705-35146 GCF_000260255.1 Octodon degus
TTTCTCAACCATTCCTCAGTGCTGGGAATCTTGGTTGTTTCCAAGATTTGTCTATCACAAATTGTGCTGCTACAAAGATAGGCACACATATATCACTATGATATGACGTTTTCAGAACCTCTGGGAAAATTCCCAGTAGAGCACTAGTTGGCTTAAAGGGGATTTCCAGACCAACTTTTCTAAGGAGTCTCCACACTGATTTCCATAGTGGTTGCACCAGTCTACATTCCCACCAGCAGTGGAGAAGGGTTCCTTTTTCCCCACTGCCTCTCCAACATTTGTTGTTTGGTGATTTCTTTATGATAGCCATTCTTTCTCGGGTGAGATGATATCTCGATGTGGTTTCAATTTGCATTTCACGAATTGTTAGTGATGTGGAGCATTTATTCATATATTTATTGGCTTCTTTAATTTTTCCTCTGAGAAGTGTGTGTTCATCTC
>NW_004524961.1:35383-40821 GCF_000260255.1 Octodon degus
TATATTGAGATTTCTCCGTTTTCACAAAAAATGGTCCCTTATTTAACTTTTGTGAAGTTGGTAAAGCAGGACACTAGGTTGCCTAGCATCTGATAGCTAACCTTAACCAGACAGGATGTTCATCTCAGGAGTGAGGTAGCTTGTTTGCCTTATGCACTGGGCCAAGTAACACCTACACATATTTGATCAATTTCCTATGTTTGTGGCGCCCAACATAACCCAGTTAACAACTTCTGAAAATTTCCAGTTTTGCTGATAACTCACTACTATTATGGACTATTGGACTCTATTGGTTTATTTTGCTGAATTCAAGTACCTACAATCTTTGGACTGGGTTCAAGTATGAAAAGGTACTTTAAAGACTTCTCATTGCTCCTGATACTTGTATTTCTGTTGTTATATCAAAACACTATGGGCCAGTGAGATAGCTCAGTGAACCAATCACCTATTTAAGCAAGTGCAGGAACAGGGATTCGATCCCCTGTTCCACATGCTGTGTCAGCCCGACCCCATGGTCATGCTGAACCAGCCACTATGTCCTGGTGTGGTGATACATGCCTGTAATCCCAGTGCTAGGGAGGCTAAAAACAGGAGAATCACTATGAGTCTGAGTTGCATAGTGAGACCCTCTACCAAATACATTTAAAAAGAACTTGTTCAGAGCAATTTCATGTAGCTTTTTTTAATACGTTTTCTTCTAGTTGCTTAAAGAATAGCCTATCTCCTACTTTCTACTATCTTTCATTTTCCTATATTTATGATTTTGTTATCTCATGTATGAGAACCATGAGACATTTAAAATGGATATGGAGAGATGGGAAAGGATGTGTGGAAGAACTGGATGAAAAAATCCCCTTAAATATTATGTGTATGTACTACTCTCCACCAAAAGATTGGAAATATTATTTAGTACAAATACTTACCAATAAAAAGGATATAAATGAAAAAAGTAGTATACTTAAACATAGGTTTTATGTCTATCTTTAAGTCTATAATCCGTTTTGTGTTGATTTCAACATATAATATGAGAAAAATGTCCAATCTCATTCTTCTGAAGTTAAACATCCAGTTTTCCAACACAGTTTATAAAAAAAAACTACCATTTCCCCACAGTCTAGGCAATATATTTGAGTACAAACTGACCATAAATACCTAGTTTTTTTCTGTATTCTCTATTCTGTTCCATTATTCTATATATCTATTATATGCCAGTACCATGAAATTTTAATTGTTCCATCTTTGTCATATCGTATGTAATCAGTTTATGGCCTCCATCTTTTTTTCTCAAGTTGACCTTTACTCTTTTATTTTGGAGGTATTTTATATGAATTTGGGGATATTTTTGTGTTTCTGTGAAAAATGCCATTGGGGTTTTAATAGAAATTGCATTAAATCCAAAAAAATTTTTGTTAGTATAAATTTATAACAAGATTAAATTTTCCTGTCCATGAATGTGAGCTACCTTTCTATTTGTGTCTTCCTCAATTTCTCTCACCATTTTCCTTGAATTGTCACTAGATTGGTAAAATTTACTTATTTTTATAGCTATTGTAAAGAATATTGCTTTCTTGATTTGTTTTGAGAGTAGCTGCCAATATATAGAAATATTATTGACTTTGTCTAAAATTTTATTGAATTTATTAATTTTAATATTTTGGTGATATATTTAGGAATTTCTATTATATAAGAGCCTGTTATCTGTAAGCAGAGTCAATTTATCTAATTCCTTTTTTATTTTGATGCTTTGTATTTCTTTCTCTTCCCCAAGTGTTCTGGCTAGAATTTCTAATATTATATTGGGTACAAGTGGTAGGAGTGAGTGTGGTTTTCTTATGTCTGACCTTAGTTGGACAGTTTTCAACTTTTCAGTGTTGAGTATGGTGTGTGTGTGTGTGTGTGTGTGTGTGTGTGTGTGTGTGTGACTTACATTGTTTATTGTGGAGAGGTCAACTTCTTTTATACATAACTTGTTGTTAGACCTTTTATAAACCAGGAAAACATGTTGAATTTTATCAGATGCATTTTCTACACCTATTGAGATAATAATATGGTATTTTCTCTTCATTTTCTTTCTGTGGTATAGCACATTTATTAATTTATATATGTTACAACACCTTTCATATCAGGGATAAATTGGCCAAGATGAATAATGGTTTATGGTGCTGTTGAATTCAACTTTTTTTTAGCATTTTGTGCAGGAGGTTTACATCTATGTTCACTGAGGGCATTTATACTTTAAAAATTCTTCTATTACCATTGTTTGGCTTAGGTCAGGTTGGCATTTGGGTCAGGTAATGCTGGAAAACCTTTCACTAAAATAAGGAAAATATCTTCCGTCAAAAGACTTCAGAAAGTAATGACTTTCTCTCTCAATTCTACCCAATATTTAAAGAATACTATTCATCCTCAAATATGTACAAAAATTAAAGAGGAAGAAACACCACAAAATCCATTTCATAAGGTCATAAAACCTGCTTTGTTGTGAAATTGGAATAGATATCCTCTCTAGTTTAGAACCTCTATGAAAATTCCCTCTTCTAATAAACACTTGCACTATAATTAGGAAATAGAAGAAATTGTATATAAACTTTAACTCTTCAATAGGGACAAAATACTCCATTTATAGATAAAAGTGTGTGAACGTTATCACATAATTTATAAGGCGGTGGGAAATTTCCATTTGTACAATATGAACTGCACTTGTGAATAGGGCTGAAATAAATGGAATTATTTTCTTGGTATATAAACTGCATAAAAAATTATGAAAGAGCATAACATTAGAGTGCCAAGGTACTATGTTGAACGTCTGATAATTCCTTCTAATGACTTTTAATGAATGTCAGTTACTATCCCCAGAAATATGATGTAGTATACTCTAGTACTCAGCAGGCTTTAATCTAAATGCCTTTATGGTTCAGTAGTGAGGAAAAGTAATACAATTTTCTTTTTTCAATTTCTAAGGTGATATTTATTACCCTTTTTTAAAACAAACATTTATTTGAGAGACAGTAGAGACTAGAAAAAAAAGTCACAGGACTGTCCTGCTACATGGTTAGATTTTTAAATTTCTGTGTAAAAATATGTAATTGATTATTCCTATTTTTGTTTTTTTCTTCATATTCTGTAGAGATTTAGAGTTTCACATATCAATACTTGAAGAAAAATATCTCTTCCATGTTATGCCTAAGATGTTTGATATTTAGACAGATAGTGAGGTTCAGCTCAACTGCATATGTTATAGGGTAATAATATCATTAAGCTTCTTTTCTGGAGGGTAACAACCTAAGATTCCAGACTAAAAATTAGAGAAAAAGAAGGGCTACAAGGATAGCCAATATTTTGGCCCTAGACCTACAAAATCAGTGAGGACTCAGGGCATAGGAGAGCCTGCACTGTAACATCATGTAACTCAGTTGTGCCCCAAATTTTCTGATCAAGGAGAATATGGGGCCACAGAGGAAAGTGATTGATGATGTAGAGTATGTCTAAGAAGAGTCACATGGAGAGAAAACATTTTCTCAAACTTTCACAGAGAGCAAATTGGATAAGCAGTGACCATGACTCATCCACATGGCTATAACTGACAATCTAGAAAGTGCGGTACAGCGTTTCAGGATAAATCCCGATGGGATTTGACTGACCTTATCAGATACAAAAGTTGCATTTCTTGTCATATAGATCTTGCATTATCTTGATCTTAAGTATCCAGCAGAAAAGAATAAAAATGAGGTATAAAAAGTAAAGCCCTATTAATATGCTGAGCTGTAAAAGCCTCAAGTCAACAACTTCTGACATTGCCAGTCCTAAGGATAACCCACTACTATTATGGACTACTGGACTATATTGGAATGTGTTCTGAATTCATGCATCTACAATATTTAAATGACAATGGAATACCCTTCTCTGAAAAAACTAAACAAAAAAGAGGATACAAATGAAGGATCACTTTGTATCTGTACATTCAAAATAGTTAGGCTAGATATACAACTGCATTCTCTTAATTAAATGAATAGAGAGATTCCTTCTAATATTGTCTGTGGACAGGTTAACATGTCTGCATCTTGTACAATGAATAAGCACTAGGGCTACAATATGCAATGAATTAATTATTGAAACTGCTAGTTATTGGTTTTGAAACTGTCTCATTGTTATTTGTTTCTCAATAAAATTATTTTTAAAAATTTCGATGATGGCAAGAAAAGGCATGGTGGCCCACGCCTGTAATCTTAGCACTGAGAATACTGAAAACAGGATGATCACTGAGTCTGAGCTAAGAAAGAGACCCTGTACTAAATACATTAAAAATTGTCAGGTGGCAAGTGTAACCTGTAATCATACATTCAGAATGAATTCATTATTCAAGCAGAAGAATCTTAGTTATAAAATGGCTTAGTTTTTCTTTTTCCAAAAGTAAATTTTGGAAGATAAGAAATGGCTTATTTAAGTCAGCTCCTTGTCTACAACTTTTTCTGCTATGTGAACCATACCCTTGGAAGAAACTACCACTTCCTAGACAATCAATTGTAGGTGGAGCCTACTGCATACACACACAAGTGAAGGAGATATTTGTGCCTCTATGTCTTGTTTATTTGATGAAGATTTTCAAATCTGAATGTAAGACTTTGGGGAGAAAAGCCTGTCTGAATTTAAATCCCACATCTGCCACTCCTGACCTGTATTACCTTTGACAAGTACCTTAATCTTTCTGTGATATGTCTCCTCATACACAAAAGATGAATAAGGATTTAAAGTAGAGACAATGAG
This sequence comes from Octodon degus, assembly GCF_000260255.1. Classification (NCBI taxonomy): domain Eukaryota; kingdom Metazoa; phylum Chordata; class Mammalia; order Rodentia; family Octodontidae; genus Octodon; species Octodon degus. Next base: position 40,148 of record NW_004524961.1, read on the forward strand.
GAATAGACTTGTCTTTCCATGCTAAGCACAACCTTAATACCAGCAAATAATGCTCTTCAAATAGGTCTGAATTGCGGTAAAATAATATGAACTGGTTTGAAATGCATGGACTAGACAAGCAAAACAGTGGCAGAACATCTTATGTACCACAACCAACAAATGAAGGCGACCCAGGGCCAGAATTTCCTGAATCTCTCCAACTCCTTTGATCAAACAGAAGTCCTGCCAGTAAGAGCAAGTTCACTCAAAAGACAAAGTAATGATATTTGTTTAATTGGCGGTCTTACTAACAATGCATATCCAACCATAGTGCTTTCTCTCCTGAATAAATCTGAATTTCAAACTCCAAATGACTTACATTGAGAAGTCAGACACTAGAAAGACATAGTGTCTCATTTTACCACTGATATGGCATGTAAGACTTTATCATTTTACCAGAGACATCTGGGCAGATGGCTACACTAGCATGTTGAACCAAACCACAAAAAGCAGCCAGGATTGGACCCCTCTGACCTACTAGTAGTGGGAGTCCTCTATCTCTCTGCATAAAATGTTCACTGGATGAACACATTGTTATGATACAATTGCAGAGGATAGCATCAAAGTATTTGAAGATGAATTCATAAAAACTATTCAGTATTGGCTGGTGAGATGGCTCAGTGGTCTAAAGCACC
>NW_004524961.1:40921-46733 GCF_000260255.1 Octodon degus
TGTTTGTGTAGAGGAATGCTATTGAGTTTTGGGTATTGACTTTATAACCTGCTATGCTACTGAATTTCTGTATTCATTCTAGTAGCTTCTTGGTGGAGTTTTTTTTGTCTTCTAAGTAAAGTACATTGTCATGCTCAAATAAAGATAATTTAACTTCTTCTTTGCCTATTCTTATTCCTTTTATTTCTTTCTCTTGTCTAATGCCTGTACCTAATGATTACCGAACTATATTGAATAGGAGTGGAGATAGAGGGCATCCTTGTCTTCTTCCCGATTTAAGAGTAAAAGATTTCAGTTTTTCCCCATTCAGTATTACGTTAGCTGTTGGGTTTTCATAAATGGCTTTTACCAGATTGAAGTTGAGGCCATCTATTCCAATTTTTTGTAGGACTTTGAACTTGAATGAGTGTTGGACTTTTTCAAAAGACTTTTCTGCATCAATGGAGATGATCATATGTTTTTTTAGTTTTCGCTCTATTGCTATAGTGTATTACGTTGATAGATTTTCGAATATTGAACCATTCTTGCATCCCTGGGATGAATCCTACCTGGTCATGGTGTATGATCTTCTTGATGATTTGCTATATTTTATTTGCTAGTATTTTATTGAGGATTTTGGCATCTATGTTCATGATGGAGGTAGACCTGTAGTTCTCTTTCTTAGTTGCATCTTTCTCTTGTTTTGGTATTAGTATAATTCTTGCCTCCAGGAATTATTTTGGGAGGATTGCTTCCTTTTCAATTTCGTGAAAGTGTTTGAGGAGTATAGGGACTACATTTTCTGTAAATGTATTGTAGAATTCAGCTGTGAATCCATCTGGACCTGGACTTTTCTTTGCAGGTTGGTTTTTAATTACATGTCATGTTTCACTGGCTATTATTGGGCTATTGAGAATGGTTATATCTTGTCGATTCAGTTGTGGTAATTTGTATCTTTCTAGGAATCTTTCCATTTCTTCTGTGTCTTCTATTCTGTGAGAGTAATGCTTCTCAAAGTAGCTATTGATAATCTTCTGAATTTCCAGTGAGTCTGTGGTAATTACACCCTTGTCATTCCGTATTGCTTGTATTTGAACTTTTTCTTTCCTCTGTTTGATGAAGTTAGCTAGGGACTTATCAATTTTATTTAACTTTTCAAAGAAGAACCCTATTACTTTTTTAATTCTTTCAATTGTTTTCTTAGTCTCAACTGAATTAATTTCTTCTCTAATCTTTATGATTTCCTCCCGTCTCTGGGCTCTGGGTTTGGTTTGCTCTTCTTTTTCTAGTTGTTGAAGGTGCAGCATTAGGGTATTTATTTGTTCGTATTCGGTTTTCCTAATGTGTGAATTAACAGCTATGAATTTCCCTCTGAGAACTGCTTTCATCATATCCCATAATTTACGATAATTTGTGCTTGAAATTTCATTGCATTGTAGATATTGTTGAATTTCTCTTTTAATTTCATCTGTGACCCATTGGTTGCTGAGTAGGGTGTCATTTAATTTCCATGTATTTAAAGGTTTTTTTCTGGTTTCTTTTGTCATTTATTTCCAGTTTCATCGCACTGTGGTCAGGTAATGTGCATGGGATAATTTCTGTTTTCTTGCATATACTTAAGCATGACCTATGGATAAGTATGTGGTCTATTTTAGGAAATGACCCATGTGCAGCTGAGAAAAATGTGTATTCAGCTGTGTTTGGGTGGAAAACCCTGTATATGTCCACCAAGTCCATTTGTTTCAAACTCTGGTTCAGTTCTCTTATTTCTTTGCTAAATTTTTTTCTGGTTGACCTATCTTTTGGAGATAAGGGTGTGTTAAGGTCTACTGTTAAAATTGTTGTTTTAGATATTAGATTTTTCATGCCTATTACGATTTGCTTTATATAGTTGGGTGCTCCCGTGTTTGGTGCATACATATTTATGAGTGTTACCTCGTCCTCTTGAATTTTTCCCCTAACCAGTATATAGTGGCCTTCTTTATTTTGCTTGATCATTGTTGGTTTGAAGTTGAGAAGGTCTGAGAGTAGTTTTGCTACCCCTCCTTTTTTCTGAGGTGGGGGAGAATGGAGTATTTTTTTCCATCCTTTGACTTTCAGCCTATGAATTCCTTTATGAGTTAAATGTGTTTCTTGTATACAGCATATTGTTGGATTTAGTTTCCTAATCCACTGTGCCAGTCTATTTCTCTTAATTGGTGAATTGAGTCCATTTACATTGATGGTTAGAATTGAGATGTATTGACTTACGGTTGTCATGTTATTTACCTGTCATCGTTTACTTCTTTTTCTCCTGTTTTTACTTGCCGATCCTATTTAGTTGGTTGCTTCCGATCTCATTTGTGGAGCTGTGATCATTTTGGTCCCTCTCTAGAACATCTTTCAGTAGCCTGTGTAAGGTTGGCTTTGTCATCGTGAAATTTTTCAGCTGTTCATTGTCATGGAAGTATTTCACTTCTCCATCAAACTTGAAAGAGAGTTTTGCAGGGTATAGAATCCTGGACTGGAATTTTTTTTTCGTAGAGGACCTGAAGTACTCTGCTCCATGCTCTTCTTGCCTGCATAGTTTGTGAAGATAAGTCCGCCGTAATTCTGATGGATTTTCCTTTGAATATGGTCTGCTTCTTTTCCCTAGTGACTTTCAGTAGATTATTCTTGTGCTCAATTTCTGGGATCTTGACTATTTTATGTCTCGGTGTGTTTTTCATTGGGTTGAGGTTCCTTGGCGTTCTGTATGCTTCAGTTATTTGAATGTCAGATTTTTTTCCTCTTTTTTGGGAAGTTTTCTGCTTTTACTGCTGCCCATATTTTTTTAATGTCATTTGTGTTGACTCCTTCTTTCTCATTGATGCCTATTAGTCTCACATTGTTCATCTTTGCATCATCTTGCAGGTCATTTATTATTGTTTCATGCATCCTCGTTGTTTTTAAGAGATACTTTCTTACCTTTTCACTAGCTGCACCAGCATCTTCAAGATCTGAAACTGTCTTCACATTCACTTAAATGTTTTTGCAAGATTGTGATTGAGAGTTTAATTTCCTCTATATCTCTTTGACTCTGCTTCATGCGATCCATTTCTTTCTTGTATTGCTCATTCAGGGATTCCGTCATTTTTCTAATCTCCTCTATATTTTTTTTAGGAATGTCTTCTTTAGAAACAGTTAGAAATTTTTTTACTGCAGTATTTTTTTCAGATTGGATTTCCTGCCTATATTTCTGTAGTTGCTTCTTTACTTCATCTGCTATGTGTTCTGAGAGTTCTTTTAATTTCAGAAAAGAACTGCGCTCTGATTTCCTCTATATCTTTCTGCTGTTGCTTATTTACTATCGATGCTTTTAATTCATGCATTTGAGCCGAGCTAGTGTCCTCCGCACTTGTTCTGTGTTGGCACTGGGTTTCTTCCATATATTTCTGCATTTGATTCTTTAGTGCAGATGTTATTAATTCAGAGATTTCTTTTTTTATTTCCAATCTAAGGTCTTTCTGCAGCTGTTTCTTTATTTCAGGGGCCATTGATTCATTGCTTTCAACTGTGTGATTTCCAATTTTTTCTGTGTTAGTGTCCTCTACACTTGTTACGGGTGGGCTTGGGTTCTGAGGTTGCATTTTGTTCCTTCTTGTCATTTTGTGTGGCACTGTCTTCTGACCTTTGTTGTAGATCATTGCTGTAGTTATAACCTTTGCAAGTACTGAAGTTCAGGTGCAGCTCTACAATGTTTGGACTTATGCAGCTCTGCCTGGCTTGGATCTGGCTGCTGTGCTCAGTTCCTTCCCACTGCTGCCCTTGAGCGTGAACCTGTTGTGCCCCTTTGGCAAGATGGTGTGTTCCTGGACTAGCTGTATGGATCCATCCTCTACACTCTCTGCAGGGATTGCAGCTGCAGAGTTACACCCCAGGCATGTATGCAAGGTAGAGTAAGGGCAAGAGGAAGCTGTCCCTCACACTCCATGGGTCTGGGCTAGATGTGTGTCTGGTGTTCTCGGAACATGGTAGAAATTCATACTTGGCGGACAAGGTGGGGGAGGTGCTGCGGAGTGGTGGGGGTCATCCCAAGTGGGTGTGAGAGGGTCTTGCCCACACCACACCTGGGCTGTTACGGGTATTTGGTCAGGCCGGCGCAGGGTAGTAGGAAGCTCTCCCACACACTCACTGGACCTGGGCTAGTACTGTATCTGGGGGTTCCCTGAATGAGGCAGAAATTCCTACTCAGCTGGCGGGGTGGGTGAGGTGCTGCAGAGTGGTGGGAGGCGTCCGAAGTTGGTGGGTGAAGGTCTTGCCCATGCTGCGCCTGGGCTGGGACTGGTCCTGCCGGCACAGGGTAGTAGGAAGCTCTCCCACCCACTCATCAAGCCTGGGCTAAGCCTGGGTCTGGGGGTTCCTGGAACATGCTCTATTGGTTTATTTAAAGGAATAATCTGATTAATTTTGCATGTCTTTATCTGATAATTTGAAAAATTAATTTGAAGATAATATGCAATAGAGCAATCATTGTTAATTTCCTATCATCTTTTTTGAAGTACTATATAGCTTTTTGTTTTTCCTTATTTTTATTATCTTTAAAATTAAAAAATACAACTAACATTTCATTGTGTACATGTGCATTTTCTTTATCCATCCATTGATGGATGATCATCTTGATTCCATTTCTTGGCTATGGGGAACAGGCTGCAGTGAATTTGGGAGTGCTGATGTCTCTTAAATGCACTAATTTTACATGTTTTACACATACTGGGATGGTCAGGATGTATGCTAGTTTTAATATAATATACTGTATGATGGAAACTACACATAATTCTCTATGAGAGTTGTAATAATTAACAATTTCAATAACAATTCACAAGGGCATTTAAAAAATTAATCCCTCCTCCCCCACCCTGCCCAATGAGTAGGAATGTCTGCTGCGTTCCAGGAATCCCCAGACACAGTCCTAGCCCAGGTCTGGTGAGTGTGTGTGAGAGCTTTTGGCTACCCGGCGCCGGTGGGACCAACTCCTGGTCCCAGCCCAGGTGCAGCATGGGTGAGACCATCTTCCAACCCCTTGGGACACCACCCACCACTTCACAGAATCTTCCCCTCCCTGCCCTCTGAGTAGGAATTTCTGCCCCGTTCCAGGAACCCTCAGACCCAGTACTATCCCAGCTCCAGTGAGTGTGTGGGAGAGCTGCCTTTCCCCCTAGTCCACCTTGTCCCCTCCAGCCTCAGCTCAGGCCTGGCATAAAGGTCTGGGGTGTAACCCTGCAGCTGCAATCCCTACAGAGAGGGTGGAGGATAGAAACACCCAGCTAGTCAAGGAGCAGAACATCTTGCCACAGGGCAGCAACAGGATCACCCTCAAGGGCAGCAGCAGGAAGGAGCTGAGCACAGCAGCCAGACCCAAGCCAGGCACAGCTGGATAAATCGAGACTTTGTAAATCTGCACCTGAACTTCAGTATGTAATAAGGTTATAACTACAACGAAGATCTACAACAAAGGTCAGAGGACAGTGCTACACAAAATGATGAGAAGGATCAAAATGCAACCTCAGAACCCAACACCACCCATAGAAAGTGCAGAGGACACTAACAGGGAACAAATTGGGAGTCACACAGCTGAAAGTAATGAATCAATGGCTTCTGAAATAAAGAAACAGTTGCAGAAAGGTATAGAGGAATTCAGATTGGAAATAAAAAAAGAAATCCGTGAATTAATAAATAAATGTATGAAAAAATGCTCCACATCACTAGCCATTAGTGAAATGCAAATTAAAACCACATTGAGATATCATCTCACCCCAGAAAGAATGGCTATCATAAAGAAATCACCAAACAAGAAATGTTGGAGAGGCTGTGG
>NW_004524961.1:46833-48022 GCF_000260255.1 Octodon degus
AATGAAAAGGGTGTAATTACCACAGACTCAGTGGAAATTCAGAAGATTATCAATAGCTACTTTGAGAATCTTTACTCTCACAGAATAGAAGATACAGAAGAAAGGGCCAGATTTCTTGAAAGGTACAAATTACAACTGAATCGACAATATATAACCACTCTCAATAGCCCAATAACTGCCAATGAAATACGAGATATAATTAAAAACCTACCGGCAAAGAAAAGTCCATCTCCAGATGGATTCACAGCTGAAATCTACAAGACATTTACAGAACATGTAGTCCATATACTCCTCAAACTCTTCCATGAAATTGAAAAGGAAACAATCCTCCCAAAATCATTCCTGGAGGTAATTATTATACTAATACCAAACCAGGGAAAGATGCAACTAAGAAAGAGAACTACAGGCCTATCTCACTCATGAACATAGATGCCAATATCCTCAATAAAATACTAGCAAATAGAATACAGCAAATCATCAAGAAGATCATACACAATGACCAGGCAGGATTCATCCCAGTGATGCAAGGATGGTTCAATATTTGAAAATCTATACAGGTAATACACTATGTCAATAGATCAAAAACTAAAATCCACATGATCTTCTCTATTGATGCAGAAAAGTCTTTTGACAAAGTCCAACACTCATTCATATTCAAAGTCTTACAGAAAATTGGAATAGATGGCCTCTACTTCAATCTTTTAAAAGCCATGTTTGAAAACCAAACCGGTAACATAATCCTAAATGGGGAAAAATTAAAATTTTTTACTGTTAAATCTGGTACACAACAAGGATGTCCTCTATCACTACTCCTATTCAATATAGTTCTAGAATCATTAGCTACAGCCATTAGACAAGAGAAAGAAATAAAAAGAATTAGAATAGGCAACGAAGAAGTTAAATTGTCTTTATTTGCAGATGACATGATACTTTACTTAGAAGACCCAAAAATCTCCACCAGGAAGCTAGTAGAATTAATACAGAAATTCAGTAGCATAGCAGGTTATAAAGTCAATACCCAAAAGTGAATAGCATTCCTCTACACAGACAACAAAAACACTGAAAGGGAAATTATAGAAACAATACCTTTCACAATAGCACGAAGGAAAATGAAATACCTTGGAATTAACCTAACAAAAGAAGTCAAAGATCTTTTCAAGAAAATTACAGTACTCTTAAAAAAGAGATC
>NW_004524961.1:48122-50246 GCF_000260255.1 Octodon degus
ATATTCCATGCTCCTGGATAGGAATAACCAAGATTGTGAAGATGGCCATACTCCCAAAATTGCTGTACAGATTTAATGCAATCCCTATCAGACTACCACCAACATATCTCACAGACATAGAGAAATCATTCCTAAAATTTATCTGGAACCAGAAAAGACCTAGAATAGCAAAGGGAATTCTGGGAAATAAAGACAAGGCTGGAGGCATTACCATTCCTGTCTTGAAATTATACTACAAGGTTACTGTGATAAAATCAGCATGGTACTGGCATCAAAATAGACTTGAGGATCTATGGAATAGATTAGGAGTCACTGAAGCCCCTATGAATACACTCAGCCTCCTTATCTTTGACAAAGGGGCCAAGCATACTCACTGGAAGAAAGATAGCCTCTTTAATAAATGTTGCTGGAAAAACTGGCTCTCTACATGCCGAAAACTCAAACTTGACCCAGGTCTATCACCATGCACTAAACTAAAGTCGAAATGGATTGAAGATCTAAACATTAAAGCAGAGACACTAAATCTCCTGGAATAGAAAGTTGGTGGAACTCTTGAAGACATAGGGGTAGGCAAAGAGTTCATGGACAGAAATCAAAACACACGGGTAACAGTTGAAAGAATTAATAACTGGGACCTGCTCTTACTGAGAAGGTTTTTCACGTCAAAAGAAATTACCAACAAAGTGAAAAGGCAACCTACAAATTTTGAAAAAATCATGACAAATCAGTACTTAGACAATGGTTTGCTCTCTAGAATCTATAAAGAAGTAAAAAACACTAGGGTCCCAAAATTTGAAGACCCAATCCAGAAATGAGCATCTGAGATGAACACACACTTTTCAGAGAAAGAAATTAAACAAGCGAATAAATATATGAAAAAATGCTCCACATCACTAGGCATTCGTGAAATGCAAATTAAAACCACATTGAGATATCATCTCATGCGAGAAAGAATGGCTATCATAAAGAAATCACCCAACAACAAATGTTGGAGGGGCTGTGGGGAAAAGGAACCCTTCTCCACTGCTGGTGAGAATGTAGACTGGTGCAACCGTTATGGAAATCAGCATGGAGACTACTTAGAAAAGTTGGTCTGGAAATCCCCTTTAAACCAGCTATTCCTCTACTGGAAATTTTCCCAGAGGATCTAAAATCATCATATCATTGAGATATATGTGTGCCTATGTTCATAGCAGCACTATTTGTTATAGCAAAATCTTGGGAACAACCAAGATGCCAATTACCTGAGGAATGGTTGAAAAAGAGATGGTATTTTTACACAATGGAGTATTATTCAGCTATTAAGAATGATAAACTGCAGGCTTTTATATTGAAGTGGATGCCACTTGAAGATATACTAATAAGTGAAATAAACCAGACACACATGTATAAATATCGTATAGTCTCCCTAGTAGGAGAACTCAAAAGAAGAAGTACAAATAGAAAGTTATAATACAAGTAAAATGAAAGCAGGATCTCAAGGACTAACTAATCAAGAGAGGGAAAAGAGAAGAGCTAGGAAGCATGATAATGTAAAGCCTTACAGCGATGTATAAAAGATGTGCAAGGCAATGATCCTGAGAATATTCAGATTTTTTAGGGGCTAGCGAGATGGCTCAGTGGTCTAAAGCACCTACTTGGAACAAGCATGGCAAAGCACAGAGACCTCGGTTCGACCCCCCAGCACCACATGCCAGCCTGCCCCGACCCCTGGTGGGCTGAGCTGGCCACACACACACACGCACACACACTAAATAAATAAATAAATAAATAAATGTTTAAAAAATTTTATAAAACAGAAGATTTTTTAATATAGCAGTTGATTGGAAAGATTCTCACCATTACTAACTATTTATACTGATACCTGTGAACTAAGCTGCTCCACTGCAGATGGTAATTTGTAATAGTAGTTTCATGTTTTTAGTGCCTGTCATTCTGGTATTCTGAATATGGGCTGCTTATCATGAAATGCCAGTTGCTGCTATGATGTCTCTCAGGTAGGTGGATTTTCAAGAAGAATGGGGTGGTGTAGGAAAGCAAGAAACAGGAAAAGGAATATTTTGGGACTGTCCTGCTTGAAGTTTGTGTGTCGTGAAATTTTTGGACTTATGTGCAAACATGAGA
>NW_004524961.1:50346-55775 GCF_000260255.1 Octodon degus
GGGCTGAGCTGGCCACACACAAAATAAATAAATAAATAAATAAATAAATAAATAAATAAAAACTTTAAAAAAATTATTCAGTATTAATTGTACAGAGGAAACACTAAAAAAATGGAAATATAGCTTGTGGGATCTGGAAGACAACAAAAACTAGATCTAATATTTCTATTACAAGAATCTCAGGAGAGAAAACAATGGGACTGAAGGCTTCCAAAATTTGACAAAAGACATAGAAGTAAATATTGAAGTAAATGAAGGGATACAAAACAAGATAAACTCGAAGTAAACCACAATAAGACATTTTACAATTAAACTTCTGACGAGTAAAATGTGTATAATAAGTGCAGAATTATGGTGATGATTAATTTGTATGATAGAAATGTCCTCATAAAAAGTGATAAAATAATGCTATCTATTTTTTGAGTTTCTTTATTGTCTTGGTAGATAATCAGAGATGATCCCTGAATATGAAAGAATGCAAATTGTTATGTCTAAAAGCAAAGACTTCTTTCAAGTTTTATAGTTTTCACAAACTTTTAATATTGAAATGTCAAGTTTCTGTTTCTCAAATTAAGGATAGGGTAGGAAAAGTACAGGAACAGTTTCAGGGTTCTAGCAGGAAAGGGATGACATGATTAAACTTGTTAATTATAGAAAATTTATAAAAGCTTCTACTATCAAACTGAGTATAATTAAAGGAATTCAACAAAGGATGGCACAAGAAGATAAAACCAGAAATACTGGGGAGATTATTGGAATAAAGATAGAAGAGAACTGCATATGTAGACAAAAGGATAAAAGGAATGCATATGCAAAATTCATAAAAAAGCTCTTTGAAAGGGCTATTTGAAAGATAACACATAGTGATATTATAGAAAGAAAACTTGAAAAATATTCTGATCTCATTGTACTGCACTTTGATCATCTCCCAATACTACACATTGGCTAAGCCTAATGGGAAACCAGAGGACAAGATGACCTGATAATGCAGTTCTTAAAACCCTTACCAAGCAAGATAAATAAGGGTGTAAATGGACATGGGATAACTGATAAAAATAGTTAACATAGGAAGTTTGAATTTCTCATTTATTCACACCTGAATATAAATTATTTTATGTAGTAATGACAAACATTCTTCAATAGCCAACTAAAATAACAAGAACTTGAGGAGAATTAGAAGAGATATTATCTTTAATATAAGTCATTTTCAAGACGGTATCTTGTGTTGCTAAAATTTACAGTTTCTTGGGCATGATAAGGACCATGGGTAGTATGGAAGAGGAGCTAATAGAAAAAGAGAGAGGGAAGAAATCAATTTAAAATACTCTGCAATTTTACTTTTAGTCCCAGCGGAAAAATGTCTTTTATTGTCTATGGCACCTTAAATGATATGGCATACAGAATGTGTAAGGATAGATATCTGAGTCTTGAATGAAATCACTCAAAGTTTAACATTATTTAGGACTAATTAATGCATGGAGGTTTTTAAAAATTAATTTTATTGAGAAACAAATAGCAATGAGAAAATTTAAAAACAGGTTAGTAGGACAGTTACACTAATTATTATATTGCATATTGTTGTCTTCATAGTGGTTATTCATAGTACAAGATGCAGACATGGTATCCTGTCCAAACCCTAGTAGTACAAATTTTTCTATTCATTGAATTAAGAGAATGCAGCTGTGTATCTATCTTAACTATTTTGAGTATACAGATACAAAATGGTAGCTCATTTATATCCCCCTTTTTTGGTTAGTTTTGCCAGAGAGGGGTATTCCATTGTCATTTAAATATTATAGGAGTGTGAACTCAGCAAAATATTCCAAAATAGTCCAGTAGTCCATAATAGTATTGGGTCTTCCGCTTGACTGGCAATGCCAGAAGTTGTTGACCTGGTCCCCTACAGTTCAAAATACCAAAATGGCTTTACTTCTTATACTTTGTTTTTATACTTTTTTGCTGGGTGGGTAAGACCAAGATAAAGCAAGACATGTAACAAGAATTGTAGCTTTTGGATCTCATAAGGTCAGTCAAATCCCCTCAGGAATCATTCTAAGATCCTATACCGCAGTCTGTAGTTCCTTTGTCAGTGTCAGCCATGTGGATGAGTCATGGCCATTGCTTGACCAATTTTCTTTCTGTGAAAGCCTGAAAAAAATGTTTTCTTTCCATGTGACTCTCCTTAGGCACACTCCACATCATCAATCCCTTTGTTCTGTGCCCCCATAATCTCCTTGATCAGAAAACTTGGTGCACCACTGAGTTACAGGATGTTACAGTACAGGTTCTCTTTTGTCCTGAGTCCTCACTGACCTTGAAGGGCTAGGGCTAAAATGTTGCCTGTCCTGCAGCTCTTCTTTTTGCTAATTTTTCGTCTTCACACTTAAGTTGTTAACCCTCCAGAAGAGAAGTTTAATGATATTATTACCCTAATTTTGTAAAGATACATCTACATTTGGAAAAGCAACTAAGGAAGATAGACATGATGAACTGTTTCAGAGTTTTTTGTACACAAATCTTCTCAAAGCTCAATATAATTAATGTATTCCTTGAATATTGATATTTATCCTAATAAGGAAATGATTAGAACCTCATTGTAGTGGTTCAAAAGCCAATTTCTCTTATAGATTTTACTCATTATTACATGATTCTAAAGGCACATTTTAAGCATCATTAATGAAAAGAGACATACGATTCATTTCTCTATGTCCTGTAGTACTTCTTGTGTGAGACTAGAAATGTTTGAAAGTGGTACCTGCAATTCAAGGTTGTCTTTGAGATTTTGAGTTACCTCCTATGACAGCATATTGAAAGCACACAACTGTATCTTTGTTAGGAAAAAATAGAATTCTAAGATTTTTGCTTTTCTTCAGGTCTCAAACCTACTAAACTAGGAATAATCTCCTTTGGTTTTGCATGGTTATGAGAGTGAGGAGAACTACAAGTTCATTTTGTAAACATAAATTCTATTGGCTCAATAAAGTTCTACTGAAAATCAAGAATAAGACCACATTGTTTAATTCATGACATTAAATAAGAAATCACTCCTTTATGTCAACTCCTCATTTGGATGGGAATAGGAATGTTTTCACTTAGATTTATTTTACATTTTATGGTGGATGGAGAAGAAAAATAATTATTAAATATTTTACAGAATTTTTTATGATGGCAATACTCAAAATTCTTGTATTTTTCTTCAAAAGAATAAATATTTATTTCACAGTTCCTAGAGGTTTGAGTCCATAATAAGCTGGCTCCACGGCAGGTAAAATGGCAGAAGGGCATCACAGAAGAGTAACTGTTCATGGCAGGCTGAAGATGGCAAGCCTTACTTGTCTTCTCTAATGGGAGGACAAATGCAAAAGTCAAATTTTTATAATAAATAATAGTGAAAGCCAAAAACTTATGTAGATTTTTAGTTTCTCAGTATTACATTTAAAATAAAATGCAGAATGCAATTATACACCACAATGTTTTCTCTTCTACTGTTTATAAATAAATCTCTAATAGGAAGCAGACTTTCTTAGGGCCCAGGGAGTTAGTTCAGTAGAATAAGTATTTGGCTGGTAAGCAAAAGGTCCTGAGTACAATCACCAGTACTGGAAAAAAAAAGTAGAGTTTCTTAACACCCAATTCTTAGATTTCTTGTCAGTGACATGCCTGATGATGAGCCTTTGTTAGAGCCACTTTGCAAAATAGGAAATATTTATTTTGTATTCCTTTATTCAAGGAAAAGGAGAATGTATGTTTATATAAAATCTGTATGTATTTGTTTACAACAGCTCTATTTGCAATCATCCATAGTGGAACCAACCCAAATATACAATTAAGTGAATGGATAAATGAATTGACATAACTATTCCTACAGTAGAATATAATTCATCAATAAACCAGGAGAAAACTATAGATACATGTAAAAATGTATATGCATCATATTTATGTATTGCTATGAAAATTGAACAGAATAAAAGGTTTATGTATTGTTTGATTATATTTATATGACATTCCGGAAATAGAAAATAAACATAAGGATGTAAATCAGGCTTGTGTGTTCCAGTGGTTTTGTGAGTGGGGATGTTGACTGTAAAAGGAAGAACAAAACTTTTTTGAATTGTACTGTCGTTATACAGCTGTATCCATTTGTTAAATTCATAGGTAGATACTTCTAGGGAGAATTTTACTGTATCTATATAGATTTCAGTTAAAAATATATTGTAAGATATTATTTAGTCATCAGAGCTAGTAAGTACAGAATGCAGACACTTTCAGAAATTTCCAAGACTTTTGCTTCTCTTCTGAAACATGTTTTAGCTGGTTCCTTGCACACTCACGTTCCTACCAAAAATTTTGAAGAGGTTTCAATGAGAAAACATATAGAGATTTTTAAAAATATATGAATTACATTCCTGAGTATGTACTATATTAGAAGCTAAAACAGAAATGTCGAAAACTTTATTACTTAGCTTATTTAAAATCACCACTAGTGGGAGAGCTTCCTGCTACCTGGTGCTGGCAGGAGCAGTCCCAGCCCATGCATAGCTTGGGCCGGACCATCTCCCCTCCTTGTGATTCCCCCCACCACTCCGCAGACATCCCCCACCTTGACCACGGAGTAAGAATTTCTGCCGCGTTCCAGGAACCCCAGACCCAGTCCTAGACCAGGTCCTGTGAGTGTGTGGGAGAGCTTCTTCTTCCCCCTACTTCACCTTGCCCCCTCCAGGCACACCTCAGGCCTGGCATACATGCCTGGGGTGTAAATCTGCAGCTGCAGTCCCTGCAGAGAGTGTAGAGGATAGATCCACACAGCTAGTCCAGCAGCAGAACATCTTGCCACAGGAGCACAACAGGTTCACCCTCTAGGGTAGCATCTGGAAGGAGCTGAGCACAGCAGCCAGACACAAGCCAGACACAGCTGAATAAGTCCAAACTTTGTAGAGGTACACCTGAACTTCAGTACGTGCGAAGGTTATAATTACAGAAAAGACCTACAACAAAGGTCAGAAGACAGTGCTACACAAAATGATGAGAAGGAACAAAATGCAAACTCAGAACCCAAGCCCACCCGTAACAAGTGTAGAGGACACTAATACAGAACAAATTGGAAATCACACAGCTGAAAGCAATGAATCAACGATGTCTGAAATAAAGAAACAGCTACAGAAAGATATAGAGGACCTCAGATTGGAAATAAAAAAAGAAATCCCTGAATTAATAACATCTGCAGTAAAGAATCAAATGCAGAAGCATATGGAAGAAACCCAGCGCCCACCCAGAACAAGTGCGGAGGACAGCAGCTCTGCTCAAATGCATGAATTAATAGCGTCGATAGTAAATAAGCAACAGCAGAAAGATAGAGAGGAAATCAGAGTGCAATTCTTTTCTGAAATAAAAAAGAACTCTTAGAACTCATAGCATCTGAAGTAAAGAAG
>NW_004524961.1:63275-70412 GCF_000260255.1 Octodon degus
ATAATCTAATTTTTAAATGTTTTTTATCATATTCTGTAGGGACTTAAAGTTCAACATATCAATACTTGATGAAAAATAAGTGTTCCTCATTATGCCTAAGATGTTTGAAATGCATAGAGATAGTGAGGTTAAGCTTAATAGCCTAAGTTGTTTGATAATAACAATAAGCTTGTCTTCTGGATGGTTAACAACCTAAGTTTGCAGACCAAAATTAAAGATAAAGGAGGGCTGCAAGGAAAGCCAACATTTTGGCCCTAAGCTTCTATGGTCAATGAAGACTCAAGACATATGAGAACTTGTACTGTAACGTCATGTACCTCGGTAGTGTCCCAAAGTTTCTGATCAAGGAGATTATTGGGCCAAAGAGGAAAGTGATCGATGATGTAGAGTGTGCCTAAGGAGAGTAACATAGAGAGAAAACACTCTCTCAGGCTTTCACAGAGAGCACATTGGCCAAGCAGTGACCGTGACTCATCCACATGGCTGACACTGACGAAGGTTCTACAATCTGAAGTACAGGATCTCAGGATAAATCCTGAGGGGATTTCACTGACCTTATCATACCCAAAAGCTACAACTCTTGTTGCATAGGTCCTGCTTTACCTTGGTCTTAACCATCCAGTAGAAAATTATGAAGACGAAATATAGGAAGTTAAGCCATGATGTTATGTTGTGCTGTGGGGAAGTCAGGTCAATAATTTCTGACATTTCCACTTAAACAGAAGAGCCATTGTTATTATGGACTACTGGACTCTTTTAGAATATTTTGCTGAGTTTACACTCCTATAATATTCAAATAACGGAACTTAGAAAAAAAGCGGTATACAGATGAATGTCCATTTTGTATCTGTGTAGTCAAAGTGGATGGGATAGATATATAGTTACATTCTCTTAATGAATAAATGATTTCTTCTAATGGTGTTTGTAAATAGGATCTCAAGTCCACATCTTGTGCAGCAATGATCCACTAAGAGGTATGTATGCAGTGTGTTGGTTATTGAATTTGTTCCAGCGATTTGATTTGAAACTGTCTCATTGCTATGTTTATCAATAAAATTAATAAAAAATGTAAAAAATTAAATAAAATCACCACTAATATATTCATTATATGGAAACATTTTTTAACATTCCTGCATTTTCAAATATAAAAAATAAGTGAGAAGAATAATGTTATCATATTTTTAAAAATCTCTTTAATGTATAGCTTAATTGAAAACAGCTGGATTTTCATCTGCTTCTACATCTCTATTCTGATACTGTACTGTACTATAAAATTGCAAAAGGATAACAGTTAGAAAGGAAAATAATATTTTAATAGTATTATGAAAATACTTTTCCTCTTATGGACACCTGAGAAAGTGTTGGATATCTGAAAGAGTCACCAGGCCACACTGTGAAAATAGTTGTTCTGTACTACTACATAGGACAGAGGACACAGTATTTATGAAATAATATGAGCCAGGCAATGTGCATAATGCTTTGAATTCATTTTTATTGTCCTCATGAATAGATGAGGAAATAGAGTTTGAAATATAGCAAGGGATTCGGCTCACGCTAGTAGTAAATGACAGCGTTAGAATTGAAATCTAAGTCTTTGTGCTTCTAAAACAAAGGCTTTCTTTCCTGCACCTAATCTGTATTGATAATTAAAATATGCCTATAAAATCAGTAGTCGAAAGAAATAGGCCTTTATATTACTCAAGCAACTAGAAATTTTACATCATTATTGTTTTTGTTCAAGTGTTTGGAAATTATTTCTGATAAAATTGACATGGTTAATGCCTCTTGAAGAGAAGAATGCATTAATGGTAGAAATACATTCCAATTTTGCCTTTCAAAATCATCCTCTTGTCATCTTTTCAAATTCAGAGCACAATCCCCCCACCCCCAACTACATTTTTATCCTTCAGTAGCTATTGTAGAAAGGGTTCAATAAAAGTACTTCTCATGTAGGTGTTAGGGATTTAATGATACTGTCTGAAGAATATTTTTAATACCAGAGGTTGGAGAATGGTTCTTATTCATTTTTGAAATTCCAGCAGCCTATATCCTGTCTGGAACTGTCACTGGATTTTAATAAATATTGTTTTCCTTTATAAAATGTCAAAGAAGGAGTTCTTTCTGATTTTATAGTTTTAATTTATTATTTTGTTCTTTAAAAGAGAATAAAAATAGTAAAAAACAAAATCACATTAGAAATAATACAAAATTCCATTAAACAAGATGATAAGAATTCAACAATGACAGTCATATTGCATATTGTTGTCTTCAAATTAGTTGTTCAGAATACCAGAAATAAGTATGCAAAAACTGGCCTTCAAACCAAAGAAAGAATTGAATGCCAGCCATCAAAGGGAGAAATGTATTTATTGGGTCCAAAAACTCATAACCTTCATAACATTATTTAACTATATGGAGGGGCAATAGCATTTACTATAATGTAAATGTCTTTTTATGTATTTGGTCCAGGGCATCACTATGCAGCTTAGACTCATAGTGATCCACCTGTTTCACGTTCCCAAGTGCTATGATTACAGGTGTGTGCCACCACACCCAGACTTGGTGGCTGGCTCAGGGAACCTGGAGGCGGGGGCTGCATGGCATGTGGTGCTGGGCTCGTACCCCAGTTCCTGCGCTTGCCTATGCAGGTGCTTAGTTCACTGAGCTATCTCACTGGCCTTGTGAATGCCAGTAAATTCAGTTTGATTTAATTGCTCTAGAAACACTGAAAGTTGAATATTGCTAATTTGATCATAGATTTTTAATATATTTAATCAGTTCTTAATTACCAACATTAAAAGTAACACTTTTATTGCATTATTTTTATGCTGATAATTTTGCTTCATGGATGTTGGAGGGATTGAGATTGATTAAAATGACATTTTGACTAACAGACTCTTAATTACTTCTCTTATTAATGGGTTTTCACTTTAGTAGCATTTGGTGGTCAAAGAAAGTTTGAAGGGCCAGCCAAATAGCTCAGCAGATTAAAACACAGGGACTATGGTTCAATCCCAGGCGTACTGTGCTAGCCCTGTCCCTGGGGCACACTGAGCTGCAACTGAGACAGGCTTGGTGGCACATTCCCATAATCCCAGCCCTTGAGAGGCAGAAAACAGGAGGATCACAACAAATCTGATCTCCGTATTGAGACCCTGTAAACCCTGTGCTAAATACATTTAAAAATATTTTTAAAAAGAAAGTTGGAAGTCTTTTTTTTTCTTATATCATTTTTTTGGTGAAAGAATTAGCAATGAGACAGTTCCAGAACTGGTTAGTAGGACAGTTACAATGATTAATACATTGCATATTGTCTTCGTAGTGGCTATTCATAGTACAAGATGCAGACATGATATCCTACCCAAATGTAGCCACTTTTCTAATCACTTCTTTTCTCTCCTAAAAGATCATTTTGGTGTGAAAGGAGATGAATGATTCTTTCACTCTTAATGTCTCCTAGATTGAAGAGGCATTGCTATCAATGTAATAGATTTGTGTTTCTTTCACCCTCACTACCTCTCTGAAACACAGTTGAAGTGATATGGCAAAATCAGTGAAACTGGTATTTGACTAACATCTTCACTGATTCTTAAAAAAAGAACTATATCGTATTTTACTCTTACTTTTGTAAAAACATAATCCAAGGAATCCCAAAAGAAGTCTTCTCTCATACAGCAATGCTTGTTACTGGGTAGGTATCATTGTTAACTTTGAGATAAGGTGAAAGGGAAATTTCTTTGTCAATAATAAAAGCTCAAATAGAGCTGTTCTTGTAGCACTTGCCCAAAGTCAATTTCTAGCCTGCGGATTCTGCAGTGGCCACTTTTCACCTCTCTGCTTCATTCTGTTTTTGTTTTCCTTCTACATGGATCAGCAAAGGCATTGGCCAAATGACTGACCTAATTATGGATGATAGCCAAGAAGAGCTGAAGGCTATTGTAAACTACAGAAAGAGCATGGGATTTTATTCTAAAAGTGACTGTTTCATAGCAGGCTAGAGTTGTAGAGGAAACTTAGTGCAACACCTGCTACACTGTGAGAGAATGTTTAATCAGGTGCCATTTGGGAAAGAATTAATTGTTCAAGAGTGAACCACAAAACAACTACTGAACAGCTTATGCAGTGCTACCACCCCAGAGTGACTGGGTGAGAGAGAATGTCATAGGACACAGTCACGGGGAAAAATGCAATTGAAAATTTTAAGGTCAGGTCCAGAAGGATGCTAGTCCAGCTTGCTGTGATGAGAAGCCAGGGCTAATAAATGTGGATCAGAAAGTGTTGGCACTGAATCCAGCAGTTTGCTAGAAGCTCCAACCTGTTGCCTGCATTCACCAGAGACCAATGGTTTGACTGATTTCCCCATCTTCAAACCTAATTAACTAAATGCCTCTACCTAGATGGTTGTCACAGTTAAGAGCACATAGACACAGGGTTCTAAAGCAAGGCAGAGCACATAAGAAATCCATAGAAGGATCCAATCTAGGTGGAGAAAATCATGAACTGAAGGATTCTAAAACTACAGCTCCTGGAAAGAAACCATTTAAAAAATATAGAATATTTTGGGAGGGGAAGAGGAGAGACAATTTAACGTTTTGTTTCTTTTTTTTTTTCCAATTATTGGATTTCGGAGTTTTTCTCCTTTTTTCCTTTTCTTTGTACTCTTTCTTCCTTTTTTTTAAAGTTAAAAATGCATTCTTTATTACGTAAAGCCAGTAAATGCTACTTTTAAGATCAACTGTGCACTTCTTTCTTGTTCAAGTGTCATGCCTGTGGTGTTAAGGACAATCATGTCCACGTGTCACTGGGCACAGTTCCCCACTCCACACAAGTGACAGACTGCTCTAGGAAAAAATGCTCTCTCAGTCCACAGAGGAAACAGTCAGGTTCCTGCCATCACATGTACTGGGTGTGCAGCTCAGAGGAAGCTGCAGGTGCGTGGTGTCCTAGCCTACCTAGGCAGTGATTATTTTCACTAGAAAACTGACTACAGCTGAACCCTAATTTGCATTATAATTAGACATCCCATCTCCTGAAGCCATGCCACCATGCAAGATGACAGCCCATAGTGGTGGTGATAGCCACGTCTTCCCATGCTGCACACCTGCAGGGAGCTTAAAAACATCAGTGAGAGTCACACAGGTGTGACTCTGAGGCAGGCTCCCATGCACAGAGGCAAGGAGGGCTTGAGGCTGTTAGAGGGTTAGTGTGATGTTAGAGAACATCCCATTGTTTGGGTCAGGTAAGACTTCTTGGCCAAAATTATAATAACCATATTGCAATTAATTCTGTAAGAAAAAGAAACAGTAACTGTTTAGGTTAAGGAAAGACAGAACCATTCTCTTCATGTGGTCATTACTCTGTTTTGTGAACTGCTGTTAAAAATCCTGAGTGTGAGGCCAGGGAGATGGCTCAGTGGAATAAACACTTCCCTGGCAAGCGCAGGGCCTGAGTTCAACCCCTGGTTCAGCAAAATATAAATAATAAATAAATAAATAAATAAATAAATAAATAATAAAAATTCTGAGCTTAACAAACATCTTTGTAAGTCAACTCATCCAAACAGGCATTTGGCCAGTAAGAATTTCATTTCACACCAATTATACTTTGGATGCTAGGTTTATTTAGGGCCCACATTTGCACAGGTTTATAGAATATTTACTCTAAGATGACAAGACAGCTCCCCTCAGGGAGATCCTGGTGTAAATGCATTTGCTTTACTTATTGAACAAGAGGGTAACATTAAACACGGAAGCTTTCGGCTGTGGCACTCGAATGATGCTGCATGGGGCACCCTTTGAAGGCTACGATCAAGGACCCTACCAAGAAACCCAAGCCGGGTTGAGATCTTCTGGCCCATTTGTTTGACGTTCCTGTTTTATGCCTTGGAACTTCTTTTTGATGGCATTCTTGGAGCTGGCATAGATCATCTTACTCTTCAGATGGCCCCCTTCTGGAGCCCACAAAAAGAACATCAGCTCTTCTTTCCTGGACTCCTTGATTTTGAAGCTTGTATCATACAAAGCATAGTGACAATTCTTCTCAGGAAGGATCTCCACAAAGTGCTTGAAGGGATTGGTGATGGTCACACCCACATCTCCAACCAAGATCTCTTTGCTTTCATCAACAATGATGCACTTTCTGGCTGCACTGAGACAGAAAATGACAGCCTTCTTTCTTTTCTTTATTTCCTCTGGTATGGAGCATTTCTTAAGGTTTATATCATAAAAAGTGCGACAAAGTTCATCAGCAACTTGCACACCTGAGGCCATCTTCGCCGCGGCGGTGGCAGGGACACAGAGTGTGCAGAAAAACCTCCTTAAGAGAGCAGGACCTACAGAGCGAGTGCAGAGCAGACTCGGGGCCTTGAGCCTACCAAGGGGTGGTGATGCTACTTGACTAAAAACGTGCCTGCACACGTCATGCACTGCCTGCTGTTGCTCTGCTTCTTTCCTCTTTTTAATTATTTTTCTTTTATCTTGAGTTTTAATTTTTTTCTAATTTATTATTTTATGTTACTTTTATCTAGTAATATTATCAGTATTTTACTCAAGAAGAAACTTCAATTTTCTCTCTTTCTCATCTTTCATTGGTAAAATTCCACATTCTACATTTTTCATTCTCCCTTTTTCTTTCTCCTTTCTCCTTACTCGTGTAAAAATTAAGTTTAAGTTTATATTTTTTATTGTTTTGTTTTTATTTTTATTAGTACAATGTTGACAGTACCTAACGATCACATTCCCTGTGGAGACATAGCATATATGTATATAACTTCTCTTACTTCTTTTGTCATCTACTACTCTTCCTTTGATTTTACTCCCTCCATCTATTGATATCCTTTCCATTTGATAAAGAAATATTTCTCTACTTACTATCTATCTTGTATTTTAATCTTTATATTTTGGGCTTCTAATATAAGAAAAATGTGATATTTAATCTTGTGTGCCTGATTTATTTCACTTAATATTATGACCTCAATGTGCATTTATTTTCCTACAAATGACTCCAATTTTTACTTCTTTATGGCAGACTAATACTCCATTATATGTAAGTAGCATATTTAGTTGACTCCTTGCTATTATATTTCAATATTTTTTTAGTGGAAGTATTGTTCCATTTAGTAAATATATACTTAATGTC
>NW_004524961.1:70522-71733 GCF_000260255.1 Octodon degus
TCTGATGATATTACTCTTAAGGTCTCATTCCACAAATGAATAAAAGCAGTCAGATTTTATACCAGAAGTGAAGGTCTATAGTTAGCCTTGCACAGAACGCACCAGTAAAAAGCAGACATTAACTGAAAGATCTTCATACTAGCAACAGTTGTCTGCTATACTCAATCCAGAAACCTCAGCACACGAAAAGGACAACATATACAAATAGAAACATGGGAGACAAGGCAAAAATGCATTCAAGAACTGCAAACTCCCCAAAGTTGATCCAAAGTATATGAGGGGTGAGGAAATCAAAAGACACACAGAATTATTTCAAAGGACAACAGATGACATTAACAAATTTCTTAGCAAAATCAAAGAAGATATAACTAAACAGCAAAACACTTAAAAAACAACATGGTCAACATGTTTTCAGAAGATACTAATTAAAAGCTAGCTGAGCAGAACAAAACAATACAAACATGAATGATTATCTTAACAAAGATTTAGAGTGTGTGAAAATGCAACAGAAATTGAGGAGATTAAGATGTTATTGAATGTATGAACAGCAAAGAGTCAAATGGGTGAGTGAAATGTTAGAAATAGAAGATAGATCCCCGTTTTCTGTTTTGTTTTATCAAAGATGGGTCTCCCACTGAGATTGGAGAAGTTATATTTCAGGAAGTCTTTAAAGAACCTTTTTATACTTGATGCGAGTCCAAAGATAGTAGGTACTTGAATTCAGCAAAACAACCCAATTAGTCCAATAGTCCATACAAGTAGAGAGTTATCAGTACAACTGGCAATTGTCAGAAGTTATTCACTTGAGCATTTTACAGCTCAGCATATTCATATGGCATTACTTTTTATTCCTCATGGTTACACTTTTCTGCTGGATGGTTAAGGCCAAGTTAAAGCAAGAACTGTATAACTAAAAATGTAACTTTTGTTGTCATATAATGTTCAGTCAAATACCTTCAGGATTTACCCTGGAATCATGTACAGCATCCTGTAGATCTTTTGTCAGTGTCAGCCATCTGGACTAATAAAGCTAGGAAATTGAACAAATGTATGTAAGTGAGACTAGGCCTCAGTGCTTAAAGCAAACAAGCTACCTCACTCTTGAGATTAACATCTTGTCTAGCTAAGGTCAGCTATTAGTCTCTAGGCAACCTAGTGTCATGTGTTATTAACTTTGCAAAAGCATAAAGAACCATTTTGTTGTATAATAT
>NW_004524961.1:71833-111265 GCF_000260255.1 Octodon degus
TTAGGATAGATATACAGCTTTCTCTTAGTTCATTGAGAAGAAAGATTTATACTAATATTGTTTAGAGAAAGACATCATATCTGCATCTTGTCCTCTGACTAAATACTATGAAAACAACAATATGCAATGTGTTAATTATTGTAACTATCCTACTAACCTGTTTTGAAACTATTTCATTGCTATTTTATCTTTTTTTCTCATGAAAATGAAAAAAAAAGAAATAGAAGATAAGACTGCTGCCTATTGACATTTATTTTGACATACATTTAAAATAACAAGCAAATAGAAAATAGATCTACAAGCTGCTACGTGATACAAAGAAAACTATTCCAAGTTTATTTGTAATTAGTGAAAAATTATATGATAGAGAAAATGGCACTAAAATCCTTTAATAAAAATAAGAGAGGAAATATTTCCAAATATAGGGAAAGAATTTAACATACCAATAAGTGAATGATACAGAACTCCAAATATCCTTGATTAGAAGAGAATATTTCCAGAATATATTATACTCAAAATTCCAGGGACTAGGGAAATGGCTCAGGGGAATAAGCGCTTCCCTGGCAAGTGCAAGGACCTGAGTTCAATCCCTGGTTCTGCCAAAAAAATCCAAAAGTCATACACAAGCATCAAATATTAAAAATGATTAGAGAGGGGCTGGGGAGATGGCTCAGTAGAATAGGAGCTTCCCTGGCAAGCACAAGGGCCTGAGTTCAATCTCTGGTTCCACCAAAAAAAAATAATAAAATAAAAAAATAACAAAAATGATTAGAAAATGACCAAATTACTTATAAACCCATCAGAATTACATCTGACTTTAAAGCTTAAAAGTCAGAGGGGCTTGAAGTGAAGTGTTTTAAGCAAATCACTTCAACCTAAATCTGTATATTCTGCAAAATTATGTTTCAAAATTGTTGGAAGAATAATATCTTTCCATGACAAAAGTACACTGTGGTGTTGTGAACATCAATCCAGTGTTCCAAGAAAGTTTCAAGGTTATCTTATAAAGAGATAATGACGCTAATAGTATAGAAAAGTGAATACAATAAATGTACCTGTCAGGGTTAGAATCTAGGCAGATCAAGGAAAAAATGGAACCAACAAGAGGAAAAAAATGTAATGAAAGGAATCAATAACTTTCAGTACCAACTCTCAATGAGAAAGACCTCAATTCTCTAAGCAAAAAATTTGCATTGGTGGAATGGATAAAGTAAAAAATCCAATGGTATGACATGTATTAGAAATATATTTAGGGCTGGCCAAGTAGCTCAGTGTATTAAAGTGCCTGCAAGCAGGCACAGGGGCTGGAGATTTGTCCTCATGCCTGATGTGCAGGCCTAATCCCCGGAGCACACTGAGATGGCAATTGAGACTAGGCCTGGTGGTGGGTGCCTGTAATCCCAGCTTTTGGGAGGCTGTAAACAGGTAGATTACTACGAGTCTCATCTACGCAGTGAGACCCTGTAGACCTTGTAGACCCTTCCGTAAAAATACAGAGAAAAAAAGAAAGAAAGAAAGAAAGAAAGAAAGAAAGAAAGAAAGAAAGAAAGAAGAAACATTTAAACCAAAATTAAATTTGTAGACTAAAAAATAAAGAATGGGAAACTATAGTACATACAATTGGAAATTAAAGGCCATCAGGAAGTACCTATCTGCTTTGAGACCTATAAGACTTCAAGGCAAAACTGAATGGAAGAACCCAAGAAGATCACTATATATTGATGAAGGGAATAATTCAAAAGAGAGCAAATGCAATTATAGATATATATGCATCAAACATAAACACATATGACTTTATAAAATAAATAGTACTAGATACAAATAATGAGGTAAACATCAACACTATTGTAGTGGAGGGACTCAGTACAAACTGTTACAAAGAGATATATCAACTAGATTGAAAAAATCAACACAGAAATATCTAAGTTTAACCAAATCTGTGAATAACTGGAACTGCAAATATCTAGAATGTTCTACCTAAAAATAAAGTTCACATTCTTCTCAGCAGCACATGAAATTTCACCAACAGACCACTTACAGAAAAATGAAGCATATTTAATAAATGCAAAAATATTACAATTATACCAAGTATGTCATTAGACCATAGTACAATGTAACTAAAATCAAGGGCAAAAGAAAACACAAAAATTATGGAAATGTATGGAAATTAACAAAATAATCCTAAAATATAAATGAGTAACAAGTGAAATCAAGAAAGAAATGAGACAGGTCCTAGATTCAAACCATGTCAGTATAATATATCCCTCTTGATGACAAAATGAAAGCAGTCTTAAGTGGGAGGGTTGTAGCTACAAATGGGCCAATTACAAAACAGAAAAATCAAAATAAATAACATAATGTTGTATGTTAAATCTGAGTAAAAGAACACAATCGAAATCCAATGTGTTCAGGGATGTAGCTCAGCACAAAACATGCCTGCCTGGCGATTGCAAGGTTCTGAGTTAGATCCCCTGTACCAACCAACAAATGATCAATAAAAAGAGCAAATCCAAAGCTAGTAAAGGAAATTATATTGAATTGAGTAGAAATTAATAAAATTGAGATCACAAAATATACAAAGATAAAAGAATGAAAGAGCTGGTTATTTGAAAAAGTAAACATTAAAAAACTTAGCCAATCTTAAAAAAAAAAATCAAGAATAGACTGAAATCAGTGCAGTAGAAATGAAAAAGTGAAATAATAAAGACACCACTAGGGGCAGGTTTGATAGCTCAGTGGACTAAAGTGCCTGCTTAGGCAGAGCCCAGCAGCTGGGGTCTAATCCCCCAGCATGATGTGCCAGACCTGCCCCTGAGGCACACTGAGAAGGCAATTGAGACTGGGTGTGGTGGCACGCACCTGTAATCCCAGTGCTTGGGAGGCTGAAAACAGGAGGCTCACTATGTGTCAGATCCACATAGAGAGACCCTGCAGACCCTGTACCCCATAAACCCTGTATTAAAAATATTTAAAAAATAACCAATAAAGTATAAAAACACAGAATAAACAGATAACAGACAATAAAACTGAAGTATTAATAAAACACTTATCAACTTTGAAAGCCTAGGCATTGACAATTTCAATGTAGATTTATACAAGATCTTCAGGGAAGGCTTAGTGCCAGTACTACTCCAACTTTTTAATAATATTTAAAGGGAGGTAGTAATTCCAAATTCATCTCTGGAAGCTAACATTACCCCAATTCTAAAACAAGACAAAAAAGCCCAATGAAAAAGAGAATTACAGGTCAGTTTATTTAATGATCCTAGACCCCAAATCATCAAGTAACTGACAAACAGAATGCAACAAATTATTTAAAACAACATATATCATGACCAAGTAGACTGTATACCAGGGAGGCAAGGATGATTCAACAAACACAAATCAATAAATGTAATACATCACATGAACAGAATTAAGGACAAAAGTCTCATGATGATATTAAGAGATCTAGAAAATATTTCTGATAAATTCTATCATTCACCCATCAAAAAACACTAAAGAAACACATTACATACATTCTTCTTAGTGGTTAATTGCTGTACACGATGCAGACTTGATGTCCTATTTACAGACACCATTAGAACAAATCCCTCTATTCATTAAGAGAATGTAACTATATATCTATCCTAACCACTTTGAATACACAGATACAAAATGGACATTCATCGGTATCCCCTTTTTAGTTAAGTTCCATTACTTGAATATTATAGGTGTGTAAACTCAGCAAAATATTCTAAAAGAGTCCAGTAGCCCATAATAGTATTTGGTCTTCCACCTGACAGGCAATGTCAGAAATTGTTGACCTGAGTCCCTACAGCTCAACATAACAGCATGGCTTTACTTCTTATATTTCGTTTTTATACTTTTCTTCTGGATGGTCAAGACTAAGGTAAAGCAGGACCTATGCAACAAGAGTTGTAGCTTTTGGGTCTGATAAGGTCAGTGAAATTCCCTCAGGATTTATCCTGAGATCCTGTACCTCAGACTGTAGAAGAATGTATGCAATGTGTTAATTATTGAAACTGTCCTACCAATTTGGTTTGAAACTGTCTCATTGCTATTTGTTTCTCAATAAAATTATGGAAAAAATGTTCAAGATTGGTTTAGAGAAAAAACAAAAGAAAATGAAAACAAAGGCTATAAGAAAGTCAAAAGAAAACATAAGAATAAAAAGAAAAAAATAGCATTAACTGCTCCTTTCAAAAGGCCAGCAGAAATCAGCAGTATAACCATCCAAACAACTTTTATGCAAATATATGCAATTTATATGTGAATTTGCACATATACATAGATATATTTTTCCCCTATTTAATTTAAAGTTTTGAGATTTTCTCTACATTTTGTTAGAATTTTAACCTCAATTTGCAAAATTCCTCTCAATTACCAAAGTCATATTGAATTTTGTGTGACTATATAGTAAAATCTGAGTAACATAATGTTTTGAAAATAAGATTTCTTTGACTAGAGTAGCATTTTCAATTAGCTATTTTTGACTGTAAATAGTTTGTACTTGCTACAATTCTGTAAATGTTTAGATTTCTAAATTTCTGTGTAAAAACATGTAACTGTTTATTCTTTTTCTAAAAATATTTTTTTATTTTTTTATTTTTTTCCTTCATATTCTGTAGGGACTTAATTTTAACATACCAATACTTGATGAAAAATACCTGTTCCTGGTTACACCTAAGATGTTTGATATTCAGACAGTGAGGATAAGCTCAGCTGCCTATGTTGTAGGGTAATATTAATAAGCTTCTCTTCTAGATGGTTAACAACCAAAGTTCACAGACCAAAAATTAGAGAAAAAGAAGGGCTGCAAGGACAGCCAACATTTTGCACCTAGCCTTTCAAGGTCAGTGAAGACTCAGGACATAGGTGAACCTGTAGTGTAACATCATGTAACTCAGTTGTGACCCAAATTTTTCTGATGAAGGAGATTATGTGGCCACAGAAGAAAGTGATCAAAGATGTAGATTGTGCCTAAGTATAGTCACAGTATTAATTAGTGAAACTGTGCTAATAATCGGTTTTGAGATTGTCTCATTGATATTTGTTTCTCAATAAAATTATTAAAAAATAAAAAACACTAAAGAAAATAGGTATAGAATGGCATCAACTCAGTCTGATAAAAGGTATTTATGACAAACAAATTGACAAAATCATATTAAATGGAGAACATTTGAAAGTTTTCCTTTTAAATTCAAGATCAACACAATAACATGCACTATCACCATTGTAGTTCAGTATACTCAAACTTTAGTACCAGAATTTACTTGAGAAAGAAATAAAGAAGGTATGTGTAGGAAAGAAGTAATATTATTATTTGCAGATGATGTTCCTCTATACAGAAGACCAAAATAATTCTACAAGATTCCTAGAACTAACAATCAAATGTATCAGTGGAACATAATGTAAAATCAGTGCTGCAAGCAATAGTGTTCCTCATTCCTAATAATGAATTCATTGAGAGAGTACTTAGAAAAATAATAGCATTCATAGTAACATCAAGAAAAAAATAAATACTTAGAAATTAGCCTAATGAAGAAAGCAAACCACTTCTACAAAATCCATAATACCATGAATGAAAAAATTGAAGAGGGCATCAGAAAATGGAAAGATATCCCTTGTCCCTGGATATACAGAACCAATACAATAAAAATTTCCATTCTTGAAATAATTATATATGTAGCAAAATCATCAGGAACTTGTCACTGTCTAGAGGAGTCTACATTTTTAATCCCAGAGAAAAGTTATTGAAATTCTAATAATTTCAGTCTACCACTTTCTTTGCAACCCATAGTGAGACTAGACAATAAAGTATATTTGTAGTTGTGCAGAGCCAAGAGGGTCCTAAGTCCAGCTACAAGAATGACTAACCAGTAACTGGCATGTCATGACAAGCCGCCCATATTCAGAATACCACAATGACAGGCACTCCAAACATGAAACCACTATTACAAATTGCCATCTGCCAGTTACTGCTAAGATGTCTCTCAGGTAGGTGGATGTTCAAGAAGAAGGGGGTGGTGAATGAAAGCAAGAGACAGGAAAAGGAATATTGTGGGACTGTCCTGCTTCAAGGTTGTATATGGTGAGATTTTTGGACTTATGTGCAAACATGAGAAGTATAGAATTCTTTATCCTATTTTTAAAATATAATCTAATTTTTAAATGTTTTTTATCATATTATGTAGGGACTTAAAGTTCAACATATCAATAGTCGATGAAAAATACCTGTTCCTTATTATGCCTAAGATGTTTGAAATGCAGTGAGATAGTGAGGTTAAGCTTGATAGCCTAAATCGTTTGATAATAACAATAAGCTTGTCTTCTGGATGGTTAACAACCTAAGTTTGCAGACCAAAATTAGAGAAAAAGGAGGGCTACAAGGAAAGCCAACATTTTGGCCCTAGCCTTCTAAGGTCAATTAAGACTCAGGACATATGAGAACTTGTAGTGTAACGTCATGTACCTCGGTAGTGTCCCAAATTTTCTGATCAAGAAGATTATTGGGCCAAAGAGGAAAGTGATTGATGACGTAGAGTGTGCCTAAGGAGAGTCACATGGGGAGAAGACACTCTCTCAGGCTTTCACAGAGAGCACATTGGCCAAGCAATGGTCGTGACTCATCCACATGGCTACACTGACAAATGTTCTACATTCTGAGGTACAGGACCTCAGGATAAATCCTGAGGGCATTTCACTGACCTTCTCAGACCAAAAAGCTACAACTCTTGTTGCACAGGTCCTGCTTTACCTTGGTCTTAACCATCCAGTAGAAAAGTATGAAGACAAAATATAGGAAGTAAAGCCTTGTTGTTATGTTGAGCTGCGGGGGACTCAGGTTAATAATTTTTGACATTGGCAGTTAAACAGAAGACCCAATGCTATTATGGTCTACAGGACTCTTTTAGAATATTTTGCTGAGTTTACACACCTATAATATTCAATAATGGAACTTAGAACAAATGGGTATACCGATGAATGTCCATTTTGTATCTGTGTATTCAAAGTGGTTGGGATAGATATATAGTTGCATTCTCTTAATGAATAGAATAATTTGTTCTAATGGTGTTTGTAAATAGGATCTCAAGTCCGCATCTTGTACAGCAATTAACCACTAAAAAGAATATATGCAGTGTATTATTTGTTGAAACTGTACTTCTGATTTGATTTGAAACTGTCTCATTGCTATCTTTTTATCAATAAAATTTTGAAAAAAATAAATAAATGGTTGAATAAGCAAAGAAAAAAAAAGAATGACTAACCAGAACAAAGTACACAGCTTCTATTAATTTGCTTAGAGGGTGTGGATGAAGGATGAGTGACTTTGAGAATGGTGGGCAGTCTATGACTGCTGTGACCTGGGCTAGGTAGGAGGGCTTAAAGAACGAGAGAGAGAGAGAGAGAGAGAGAGAGAGAGAGAGAGAGAGAGAGAGATTAATCTGCATATTTCCCTGGGGTTGTGGTTGTATCTAGTGTTTGCTGGTTGGTTGATGATTTTTGATGTGCAATCATGTCCACATATGGCACAGCTTCTTTCTTTTTCTTTCTTTCTTCTTTTCTTTCCAGTACCAGGGATTGAACTCAGGAACTTGCACTTTCCAGGCAGCCATTTATTCTACAAAGCTGGCTCCTCAGCCCTACAGCTAGTTTCTTGAAGCTCAACCCCAGCCAATAGCATGACATCACTTGGCCTAGTTCACACATACCACCTGGACGCTAGAGGTAATGCACCACTGACCTGTTCCATTGCTTTAAAGAGTACATCAGCATCTTGTCTAGACTCATTTATGATGCTTAAAGCCAGTTGAGGGGGACAAAACAAATCTTAGCCAATTCTGTACATATTATGGAAACAGGGCCAGGTTTTGCCAACATAGAGACAAATGCTTTTCTTTCAAGGAGAGAAGTCATTATGGTCCTCCACAGATATACAGATTTAGTGCAATTACAATCAAAATAATAACACTCCTCACAGGTGAGGAATGGGTAAGGATGTAGTATTTTTGCACAAAGGAGTATTTTTCAGCTATAAAAAGGATAAACTTGACGGTTTTATCAATAAATGGATGTAACTAGAGAGCAGACTCTTAAGTGAAATAAATCAAGCCCACATGTGCAAAAATTGCATTATCTGCTTAGTGTGAGAAGTTGAAAGAGAAAATAAAATCTAAAGGGTACAGTAGATACCAGGAAGAGGAAATGAACCTGTTCTAAAGGAAGGAATTACTGAGTTCAGGAGAAGGACAGGAGAGGGGATGAGGGAGGAGTACCTATCTATGCAAGAAGGATGGTTTTCACAACTGGATTTCTGCTGATGTGTGGAAAGGAGCAGCTAATGCTTAATTGTCCTTTTATTCTTCTTAATTTCTTACATATTTCTTTCTCTTTTTTTCTCTCCAATTTTGCATGGATGTATCTGGTAATAACTACTTTTCAAACAACACTGTGCAATACAACAAATACTATGAAATTCATATTTTGTTTAATGAAATTGTGTACAATTTGTATTTTTCTGTTTTAACACTACTTTGTTCTTGATTTAAAAAGTAAAAAAAATGTAGGTCTGGGGAAATCGCTCAATAGAATAAGCTCTTGCCTGGCAAGCACAGGGGCTTGAGTTCAATTACTGTTACTGCAAATAAATAAATAAATGAAAAAAAAAAACATGTCATGAACAGAAATAAAAATTATGAATATTTAGCTTTTAATTTGTTAAAAAATACCAATAACATTCCTCACAGATACATATAAATATTATTCAAAAATTCATATGAAAACAGAAGAGATCTGAAATAACAAAAGCAGTTCTGGGGGCTGGGGAGATGGGTCAGTGGAATAAGTTCTTCCCTGGAAAGCAGATGGGCCTGAGTTCAATCTCCAGTTCCACTAAGAAAAAAAAAGCAGTTCTGGGTAACATGGGCAAATTAAGGGGCATTAAAATTCCAGATTTCAAGTTATATTACATAGCTACAGTGATAAAAAACAGTATAGTATTGCCATAAATCACAGATATTGGTGAACAGAACAAAATGAAGGAAGTTAATCCACTCTGTCAACCTTCATACATCAGATATTTCATAGTGGGGCTAAATATATTCACTGAACAAAAGACAGCATCTTTAAAAAATAGCACTGTCCAAACAGGCTATCCACATGCAGAACAAGTCTAGACTAATGTATCACACAATATAATAAACTACAACAAATAATGAATCAAGGATTGAAATGTTGAAACATAATATTATAGAGGAAAGAACAGATGCAACTTTCAAAGTCATAGGTACAGGTGAGAATTTTCTGAACAGAATATCATTTGCACAAGAAACAATAACAAGAATCAAAAATGAGATCATGTCAAAACAAAGTTTACACTCTTCAAGGGAATAATGAACAAATTGAAAAGACTGTTCACAGAATGGGGAAAATTGGTGTCTACTATTGCTTAGACAAAAGACTAATATTTAGAAAATATAATGAACTAAATAAATTATACCACCAAAATAAAAGACACAATGAAAACATTGGCAATTGAAATGTACAGGTATCTCCTTGAAGAAATACAAATGGGCAATAAATACATGAACAAAATCCAGCATCTCTGGACATTATAAAAACACAAAAACAACACTGATAACCTGACTTAGTCCACAAAGAGGGGCTATCATCAAGAAAATTGCTTTGTCAGAAAGATGTTGCTGTTGCAAAAAAATG
Organism: Octodon degus; assembly: GCF_000260255.1. NCBI lineage: Eukaryota > Metazoa > Chordata > Mammalia > Rodentia > Octodontidae > Octodon > Octodon degus. The sequence continues at coordinate 81,554 of NW_004524961.1, forward strand.
GCAAAATCTAAAAGTAAGGATTTCTCTTCAAATTTAATTTATGAAGAAAGACCTTTTGTACAGATTGAAAAATAAGATTTTCATAGAGTTATCCATATGATCAAGAAAGTTAATTTTTTTATTTTGTTTTATTAGTGCCAGAAACTTTCCAGTGGTAACTTATTTGTCCTGTGAAAAGTGAAAGTTAACTCTGTGGTTTCCTTTCCTAGGACTTGTTGTTAAATGCCAAAATACACTTTTGAAATGTACTTTCTTTCTTTGTTTCTTTTCTTTTCTTTCTTTCTTTCTTTTTTTTTTTTTCGGTGGAACTGGGGATTGAACTCAGGCCCTTGCACATGCCAGGGAAGCTCTTATTCCACTGAGCTATCTCCTTGATGCTGAACTGTGCATTTGATCAGATTGTTAGCTTTTTTTGTTTCATTTCTTTTGAGAACTTTTTTCTCTGTTAAAAAAAAGCCTTTTTTGTCTATGATGTCTACACTGAGCAAAAGTTTTGTCATTATCTTAAAATCACTAGACACATTATATTGACTGTTGTTATCTCTAATTGTTTTCTTATGGAATTTTTCTCTTTTCATAGAAGAGTGTCTTTTTACAGTTTTTTTAATTTATAGTATTATATTTAAAAAGAATAGAAAGAAAAAAATCAATATTAAGTGCTGACAAGAATATGAGAAAAAGAGCCTTTTCATACTGTTAGTGAGAATGTAAACAAATATAACTACTTTGGAAATCAGTGTGGAGATTGTTCAAAATGTAAAAACCAGAAATTTCACTTGACCTAGTGATTACTCTTATTCATATCTTCTCAAAGATTTAAAGAAAAAATACACAGTGAAAATGCATAACCATGTTTATGGAAGAATGCTTTAAAATATTTGAGTCTTAGAAGTGCCTATAAGTCCATCAATAGTTAAATGGATAAAGAAAATGTGATATACAAAATACAATACTATTTTTCCCTAAAGAAGGGTAACTTTGAAGAATTTTTAGGAAAATGGATGCACCTTGAGGCAATGTTAGGTGAAATCAATTATATGCTTAAATATCACATGGCCTCACCTATATAAAAAAACTAAAATATAAATAAAGATAAAAAAGAGATAGTAAAAACTTGGGGCTTTCTGGATAGCTCAGTTGTTTAAAGCACCGCTTGGGCAAATGCAATCAGGTATATAGGACCTTGGTTTGATTCCCAGCTCCAGGAACTGCACCAGACATGCCCTTAAGGCAGCCTGAATAAGCAAAGAAAACAAAACCTTCTCCAGATAATAGTAAAAATATAGGGAGGTGTGAGACAGTGGAGGGGAAGAGCATAAAAAAAATTGAGGTTTGTTATATACGTGCATCAACTTTCTATGAAGAAGATAATCATTAAGTATCAGAAATGTGTTTTAACAGAAATAAAATTTGAATATATAACAGCCACATCATCTAACTTATACTTGATTAATAATATGGCTTATTGTTTTGTCACATTTTATAGTTCAAAATTTAGGGAGAAAATGTCATTTACATTGAGCCATTCTTACGTAGGTCAATCATTCATTTTTTAAATTATTTTTATTTATATATTTGGTACAGTGTCTCACTACATAGATCTGACTTGGAGTGACCATCCTGTTTTCATCTTCCCCAGTACTGGGATTACAGGCATGGGCTACCATGCCCAGAATTGGTGACAGGCACAGTGTGCCCCAGGGACAGGGCTGGCAATGACATGCTGTACCCAGGAATGAACCCTGGTCCCTGCATTTGCCTAAGCAGGCTTTTAGTCGACTGAGTTAACTAGCCAGCCCTAAAATTCTTTCATTTTTTAAAAAGAGTACAAATTAGAATTAAAACAAAAAATTAAAAGTGATGTAGAATTTCACAGTATTTGTTGTGATATATAGTGTTATATTCCAATCAGTGATTAATATTTCCAGATGTGTGCATGTAAAATTGGAAGAAAAAAAGAAAGACAGGAATGTATAAGAAATTAAGAACACTCCAAAGCACCCCACCACCCCACCTGTCCCATGTGAGTTTCTGCTGCGTCCTAGGGACCCCCAGACACAGTCTGAACCCAGGTCTGGTGACTGTGTGGGAGAGATTCTGGCTACCCTGCGCCAGTAGGACCTGCTGGTTCCAGCCCAAGCACAGCATGGGAGAGACCATTTCGACCCCCCTTAAGTTGCCCCCCACCACTCCCGAAGCATCCCCCCACCCTGCCCACCAAGTGAGAATTTCTGACGTGTTCTGGGGACCCCCAGATCAACTGCTAGTCCAGGCCCAGTGAGTGTGTGGGAGAACTGCCTCTCCCATCTACTTCACCTTGTCCCCAACAAACTCAGCTCAGGCCTGGCATAAAGGCCTAAGGTGAAACCCTGCAGCTGCAATCCCTACAGAGAGAGTAGGAGATAGAATCACCCAGCTAGTCCAGGAGCAGAACATTTTGACAGAGGGGCACAACAGGTTCATTCACAAGAGCAGAAGCAGGAAGGAGCTGAGCACAGCAGCCCGACCTAAGCCAGGAACAGCTGGATAGATCAAAACTTTGTAGATCTGCACCTGAACTTCAGTAAGAGCAAAGGTTATAACTGCACCAAGCTCTACAACAAAGATCAGAAGACAGTGCTATACAAAATGCCAATGACAAGGAACAAAATGCAATATTCGAACCCAAGCCCACCCATAATAAGTGCAGAGGACACTTACACAGAACAAAGTGGGAATCACACAGCTGAAAGCAATGAATCAATGGCTTCTGAAATAAAGAAAGAGGGCAGAAAGGTATAGAGGAACTCAGATTGGAAATGAAAAAAGAAATCAATGAATTAATATCATCTGCAGGAAAGAATCAAATGCAGAAACATATGGAGGAAACCCAAGCCCACCCAGAACAAGGGCAGAGGACACTAGCTCAGCTCAAATGTACGAATTGATAGTGTTCATAGTAAATAAGAAACAGAAGAAAGTTATAGAGGAACTCAGATCAGAATTAACTGAAATAAAAAAGAATTCTCTGAAATCATAGCATCTGAAGTAAAGAATTAACTAGAGAAACATTGGGAGGAAACCAAATCTGAAAAACAACGCTGCAGTAAAAGAATTAATAACCTCTTCTAAAGAAGACATTGATAAAAAAAATAGAGGAGATTAGAAAAACGACAGATTCCTTGAATGAGCAATAAAGGAAATAAATAGATCTCATGAAGGAGTGTCAAAGAGATATAGAGGAATTTAAAATCTCAATCACAAGCTTACAAAACCATTTAAGTGAAAATGAAGACAGAGATTTAGATCTTGAAGACGCTGGTGCAGCTAGTGAAAATGTAAGAACAGATCTCTTAAAAACAACTAGGATGGAGGAAAAAACAATCCATCAGCTGCAAGATGAAGCAAAGATGAACAATGTGAGACACATAGGAAGCAATGAGAAAGAAGGAGTGAATACAAATGACATTAAAAAAATATGGGCAGAAGTAATAGCAGAAAACTGCCCAAATATGAGGAAACAATCTGACATTAAGGTAATTGAAGCAAACAGAATACCAAGGAACCTCAACCCAATTAATAACACACCGAGCCATATAATAGTCAAGATCCCAGAAATTCAGCACATGAATAATATACTGAAAGCCGCTAGAGAAAAGAAGCAGGTCACTTTCAAAGGAAAACCCATCAGAATTCCAGCAGAATTCTCTTCACAACCATGAAAACAAGTAGAACATGGAGCAGAGTACTTCAAATCCTCTATGAAAACACATTCCAGCCCAGACTACTATACCCTGCAAAACTCTGTTTCAAGTTTGATAGAGAAGTGAAATAATTTCATGACAAAGAACAGATAAAGAATTTCATGATGACAAAACCAATCCTATACGGCTTATAGAAAGATGCTCTAGAGAGGGACCAAAATGATCAGAACTCCATGAATGAGAGCAGAAGCAACCACCTAAATAGGGTAAGCAATTAAACACAGGAGAAAAAGGAGTAAACAAAAACAGGAAAATAACATGTCTATCGTTAAGTCAATACCTCTCAATTTTAAGCATCAAAGTAAATGGGCTCAATTCACCAATTAAGAGAAATAGACTGGCACAGTGCGTTGAGGATAGAAAATCCAACAATATTCTGTATACAAGAAACACATTTAACTCATAAAGACATTCATAGGCTGAAAGTGAAAGGATGGAACACAGTATTACATGTCTCAGCACCTCAGAAAGAAGCAGGGGTAGCAATCTTATTTTCAGACAGTCTCAACTTCAAACCAACAATGATCAAGAGAAAGAAAGAAGGCCACTATATACTGGTTAGGGGAAAAATTCAAGAGGAACACGTAACAATCATATATATGTATACCCCAAATGCGGGAGCACCCAAATATGTAAAGCAAATCTTAATGGACATGAAAAATCTAATATTCAATAAGACAATCTTAATAGGAGACCCTTAAACTCACTTATCCCCAAAACATAGGTGAAACAGACAAAAAATTAGCAAAGAAATAACCGAATTGAAGCAGAGCTTGAAACAAATGGAATTGGTGGACATATTAAGAGTGTTCCACCCAAAGACAGCTAAATACACATTTTTCTCAGCAGCACATGGTTCATTTTCTAAAATCGACCACATACTGGTCCATAGGTCATGCTTACGTAAATGGAAGAAAACAGAAAATATCCTATGCACATTATCTGACCACAGTGCATTGAAACTGGAAATAAATGAGAAAGGAAACCAGAAAAAAAATCACTAAATGGAAATTAAATGACACCCTACTTAGAAAACCATGGGTCACAGATGAAATTAAACAAGAAATTGAATATCTACAATTTAATGAAAATTGAAGCACAGTTTATGGGATACGATGAAAGCAGTTCTCAGAGGGAAATTCATAGCTGTGAACTCACACATTGGGAAAACAACAGGAACAAATACTTACTCTAATGCTTCACCTTCAACAACTAGAAAAGGAAGAGCAAACCAAACCCAGAGCCCAAAGATGGGAAGAAATCATATAGATTAGAGCAGAAATTAATTCAATTCCGATGAAGAAAACAATTCAAAAAATTAAAAAAGCACAAAGCTGGATCTTTGAAAGATTAAATAAAATCGATAAGCCCTTAGCTAACCTTATCAAAAAGAGGAGAGAAAAAGTTCAAATAAAAGCAGTGGGGAGTGAAAAGGGTGTAATTACCACAGACCCAGTGGAAATTCACAAGATTATCAATAGCTACTTTGAGAATCTTTACTCTCACAGAATAGAAGACACAGACAAATTGGACAGATTCTTAGCAAAGTTCAAATTATCACAACTGAATCGACAAGATATAACCACTCTCAATAGCCCAATAACAGCCAGTGAAATATGGGATGCAATCAAAAACCTACGCACAAAGAAAAGTGCAGGTCCAGATGGATTCACAACTGAATTCTATGAGAAATTTACAGAAGATGCAGTACTACACTCCTCAAACTCTTCAATGAAAATGAAAAGGAAACAATACTCCCAAAATCATTCCTGGATGCAAGTATACTGATACCAAAACCAGGGAAAGATGCAACTAAGAAAGAGAAGTACAGACCAATCTCCTTCAGGAACATAAATGCAAAAATCACCCATAAAATCCTAGCAAATAGAATACAGCAAATCATCAAGAAAATCATACACCATGACAAGGTATGATTGATCTGAGGGACTCAAGGATGGTTCAATATTCGAATGTATGCAAATATAATACACTATACCATTAGAGAGAAAACTAAAAACCACATGATCTTCTCCATTGATGCATAAAAGGCTTTTGACAAAGTCCAAAACTCATTCATGTTCAAAGTCCTTCAGAAAATTTGAATAGATGGCATCTAATTCAATCTAGTAAAAGCCATTTATGAAAGTCCAACAGCTGTCATTATTCTAAATGGGGAAAAACTGAAATCTTTTACTCTTAGATCTGGTACAAGACAAGAATGCCCTCTATCACCACTACTACTCAGTACAGTTCTGGAATCATTAGCTACAGCCATTAGACAACAGAAAGAAATAAAAGGAATAGGAATAGGTAAGGAAGAATTTAAATTATCATTATTTGCAGATGACAGGATACTTTACTAGAAAGACTCAAAAAACTCCACCAAGAAGCTACTGGAATTAATACAGAAATTCAGTAGCATAGCAGGTTATAAAGTCAATACCCAAAAGTCAATAGCATTCCTGTATACAGATAACAAACACACTGAGAGGGAAATTATAGAAACAATACCTTTTACAATAGCACTGATGAAAATGAAATACTTTGGAATTCATCTAACTAAAGAAGTCAAAGATTGTTTCAGGGAAAATTGCATTGTTCTTAAAAGAGTGTTCATAGAGGACTTTAGAAAATTGAAAGATATTCCAAGCTCCTGGATAGGAAGAACAAACATTGTGAAGATGGCCGTACTCTGAAAATTGCTATACAGATTTAATGAAAACCCTATCAAATTACCATCAACATAACTCACAGAGCTAGAGAAATCATTCCTAAAATTTACTTGGAACCAGAATCGATATAGAACAGAAATGGCAATCCCGGGCAATGAAGAAAAGGCAGGAGGCATTACAATTCCTGACTTGAAATTATACTACAAGGTTACTGTGACAATATCAGCATGGTACTGGGAACAAAACAGACCTCAAGTTCAATGGAATAGAGTAGAAGATGATGAAGCCCTTATGAACACAATCAGCCACCTTATCTCTGACAATAGGGTGAAACATACACACTGAAAGAAAGACAGCCTCTTTAACAAATGGTGCTGGATAAACTGGCTCTCTACATGGCAAAAACTAACACTTGGCAAAGGTCTAGCACCATGCACTAAGCTGAAGGCAAAATTGATTATAGATGTAAACATTAAATCAGAGATACTAAATAACCTGGAAGAGAAAGGAGGAACTTTTGAAGACATAGGGTTAGGCAAAGAGTTCTTGAGCATAATATGAAATCACATGGGAAACACTTGAAAGAATTAACAACTGGGACCTGCTATTACTGAGAAGTATTTTCACATCAAAAGAAATTACCAACAAAGAGAAAAGATAACCCACAATTTTGTAAAAATTCATGACAAATAAGTACTCAGACAAAGGTCTGCACTCTAGAATTTTTAAAGAACTAAAAAACTAAGTAGGGCCCCAAAATTTAAAGACCCAATCCAGAAATGGACATCCGAGGTGAACAAATGCTTCTCAGAGGATGAAATTAAAGAAGTGAATAAATATATGAAAAAATGCTCCACATTACTAGCCATCCATGAAATGCAAATTAAAACAACACTGAGATATCATCTCACCCCAGCAAGAATGACTATCATAAAGAAATCGCCGAACAACAAATGTTGCACAGTCAGTAGGGAAAAAGGAACCCTTCTCCACTGCTGGTGGGAATGTAGACTGATGCAACTGTTATGGAAATCAGTGTGGAGACTCCTTAGAAAAACTGGACTGGAAATCCCATTTAAATCAGCTATTCCTGGGTCTGAGGTTTAGTTCAATTGTGTGTCTGTGGTTTAGCTCAATTGTTCAAGCGCCTGATTCTGCTAACCCAGGCAGGCGCAGGGGACTCTGGTTCGATCCTCAGCTCCACATGCCTTAGCAGACCCTCCCTTAAGGTCGTGTGAGGCAGAAAATAAAGCAGCAGTTCCTGTACTGGAAATTTCCCGTGGGATCTGAAAACATCATATCATATTGAAATATGTGTGCCTGTGTTTATATCAGCATAATTTGTGATAGCCAAGTCTTGGAACCAACTAAGATGCCCATCACCTTAGAAATGGATGAAAAAGATGTATTACTTTTTTACAATGGAATATTACTCAGCAATCAATAATGATAAACTCAAAGCCTTTATATTGCAGTGGATGCGACTTGAATATATACTCATAAGAGAAATATACCAGACACACATGTGTGAATATCATATAGTTTCCCTAGTATAAGAACTCAAAAGAAGAAATACAAATAGAAAAGCATAATCCAAGTAAAAGAAAAGCAAGTACTGGAGGACTAACTAATTAAGAGAGGGAAATGAGAAGAGCTAGGAAACATGACAGTGAGAAGCCATACAGTTGTATGTAGAAGATGCGCAAAGCAATGATCCTGAGAATTTCCAGAAGATTTTTGAATATAGCAATTAATTGGAAAAATTCTCAACCTAACTCCTTATATATACTGACACCTGTGAACTAACCTACTGCACTGGAGATCCCAATTTGTAGTTGTAGGTTCATGCTTGGAGTGCCTGTCATTCTGGTCTTCTGAATACGGGCTGCTTGTCATGACATGCCGGTTTCTGCTGTGCTGTTTCTCAGGTAGATGATTGTTCAAAAACTCTGGGGGTGGTGATCGAAGGCAGGAGACAGGAAAAGGAATGTTGTGGGACTGTCCTCATTCTAGGTTGTATATCATTAGATTTTTGGACTTATGTGTAAACATAAGAAATATATAATTCTTTATGCCTATTTTTAAAATACATTCTAATTTTTAAATGTTTTTCACCATATTCTGTAGGGACTTAAAGTTCAACATATCAATACTTGATGAAAAATATCTGTTCCATGTTATACCTAAGATGTTGAATATTCAGATAGTGAGGTTAAGCTCAACAGCCAATGTTATATAGTAATAACAATAAGCTTGTCTCCTGGAGGATTAACAAGCTAAGTTTGTAGACCTAAATTAGAGAAAAAGGAGGGCCGCAAGGAAAGGCAACATTTTTGCCCTAAACTTCCAAGGTCAATTAAGACTCAGGACATATGAGAACTTGTACTCTATCGTCACGTAACTCAGTAGTGTCCCAAATTTTCTGATCAAGGAGATTATGGGGCCAAAGAGGAAAGTGATCGATGATGTTGAGTGTGCCTAAGGAGAGTCACATTGGAGAGATAACATTCTCTCATGCTTTCTTAGAGAGCACATTGGCCGAGCAATGGCCTTGACTCATCTACATGGCTGACACTGAAAACGGATCTACAATCGGAGGTACAGGATCTCAGGATAAATCCTGAGAGGATTTCACTGACCTTATTAGACCCAAAAGCTACAACTCTTGTTCCAGAGGTCTTGCTTTATCTTGGTCTTAAACATTCAGCTGAAAAGTATAAAAGCAAAATATAAGAAGTATAGCCATGGTGTTATATTGAGCTGTAGGTGACTCAGGTCAACAATTTCTGACATTGTTAGTGAAGCAGAAGACCTAGTACTATTATGGACTTCTGAACTCTTTTAAAATATTTTGCTGAGTTAACACATCTATAATATTCAAATAACAACTAAACAAAAAAGGAGATACATTTTAATGTCCATTTTGTTTTTGTGTATTCAAAATGGTTTGAATAGATATATAGTTACATTTTCTTAATAAATAGAGGGATTTGTTCTAATAGTGTTTGTAAGTAGGATATCATGTCCGCATCTTCTACAGAAATGAACCACTAGGAAGAACGTATGCCATTTGTTAATTATTGAAACTGTTCTACCAATTTGATTTGAAACTGTCGCATTTTTATTTGTTTCTCAATAAAATTATGGGATAAAGAAAAAGAAATTAAGAAGAGAAAAAGGATACCCAACTGAAAAATTGGCCGAAACAAAATATGCATTACATGCTCCTTTTAATATACCTGCAGAAATGCACAACAATGTTGTCCAAACCGTTCTGCTTACAAACACAGATGAATATCTTTCACTCACGCACAGTCCTCACTTTCTCTTCATTTTATTTATTTTTTAAATAATTTCATTGAGAAACAAATAGCTGAGTCAGTTTAAAAACCAATCAGTAGGATAGTTTCAATAATAAATACACTGCAAATCATTGTCTAGTGTTAATTCACTCTAGAAGATGCAGACATCACATCCCGTCCATAAACACTGTCAAAAAAATCTTTTTATTCATTGAATTAAGAGAATGCAGCTCTAAATCTACCCTAACAATTTTTAATATGCAGATACAATATGGTCATTCATTTTTATCCCCCTTTTGTGTTTAGTTTTGTGAGAGAAAGTTATTCCATTGTCCTTTAAATATTGTAGGTGCATGAATTCAGCAAAATATTCCAATATAGTCCTGTAGTCTATAATAGTAGTGGGTCATTTGCAGGACAAGCAATATAAGAAGTTGTTGACCTGAGCCCTTTACATCCCAGCATAAGAACATGGCTTTACCCCTCATACCTCGATTTTATAACTTTATGCAGGATGGTTAAGACTAAAATGAAGCAAGTCCTATATAACAAGAAATCTAGCTTATGTATCAGATAAGGTCAGTCATGTCCCCTCAGGATTTATGCTGAAACCCTGTCAATCGTTTATCAATGTCAGCCAATTGGATGAGTCACGGTCATTGCTTGACCAATTTGCTCTCTGGGAAAGTCTGAAAGGAATTTTTCTCTCCATGTGATTCTCTTTAGGCACACTCTACATCAACTATCACATTCCTCTGTGTCCCCATAATCTCCTTGATCAGAAAATTTGGGATACAACTGAGTTACATGATGTTACACTATAGGTTCTCCTATGTCCCGAGTCTTTATTGACCTTGAAATGCTAGGGCCAAAATGTTGGCTGACCTGTGAGCCCTTCTTTTTGTGTAATTGTTTTTTTGCCTGCAAACATATGTTGCTGACCCTCCAGAAGAGAAGCTTATTACCCTAGAACCTATGCAGTTGGGTTTAACCTATCTATGTGTCTGCATATCAAATATCTTAGAAATAAAATGGAGCAAATACTATTATGAACTAGTGGACTCTTTTAGAATATTTTGCTGAGTTAACACACCTATAATATTCCAATAACGGAACTAAACAAAAAAGGGGATACAGATGAATGTCCATTGTGTATCTGTACATTCAAAATGGTTAGAATAGATATATAGTTGCACTCTCTTAATGAATAGAGGGATTTGTTCTAATAGTGTTGGTGAATAGGATGTCATATCCGCATCTTGTACAGCAAATAACCACTAGGAAGAATGTATGCAATGTGTTATTTATTGAAACTGTCCTACCAATTTGATTTGAAAATGTCTTATTGCTATTTGTTTCTCAATAAAATTATGCAAAAAGTAATTAACCAGTGGGGGACAAAAAATAGTATTCTGGCAAGTTACTGTATTTGGCCTCTCTCACTATGCTTTCACAGATGTAAATAAGCTTTGCTCCACCTTATGTAGCATAAATTTATGACATTTATTCCTTATAGAAATGTACCTTCTCAGAATAAAGAGGAATTTACCTTCAAGATCACAGTCTATTTATACTTGACTTCCTTGTACAATCAGCTCTGATAATATCTATACCAATCAAAAGTAGGATATTTCTACATTACCTGTGCTAAGCAGGTTAGGTCTACACAGTAAAGGGTTCTCAGTCACTGATATATTTAAGAAAAAAATTACTAAAGCAAAAACGTAATGAGGAACATAGAAGACCAAAGCCATTAGCTTTAAGCAACATCATTCTTGACAATAAACCTAAGTGATTTTTATATATTAGAGTTAAAGTACAATGTTAAAGGAAACAATGTTTCCAATGCAGTTTTATCGATATATATTTTAAAAGTTACTTGTTACAAACTTGTTCAAAAGGAAAGAGTTACTGAGTTGAGCAGGACAGGAGAGAGAGTGGAGGAAAAAAGATTTATCTAGGTAGGTAAACAAGGTGGTTTGCACAACTGTGCTGTCCATTTCTGCTGGTCTATGGAAAGCAGTTAATGCTTAATTTGTTTCATCTCCTTTTCTCAATTGTACTTTTTCTCTTCTTAATTTTTTTCTTTCTTCTTCCAATTTTACATGCATATACCTGGCAATATGAATAACTGGTTGGAAAGTAACATGTATTACAACAAATACTGTGAAATTCATATTACTCAATTAAGTGAAATTCTGTATCACTTGTCATTTTTTGTTTCAATTCTAATTAGTACTCTCTTTAAAAATACACAAATAGAATAAAATAAAATTTTGTTACATAAAATCTACTTAAAAAATAACATGGAACAGATATTTTCCATCAAGAATTGATATGTTAAACTTTACATCTCTACAGAATATGAAGAAAAAATTAAAAAAATTAAAAAATTGTTAAAATATGAATAAACAATTGCATAATTTTACAAAGAAATTTAGAAAACTAACCATATATAGCATTGTAGCAAGAAGGTCCTGTGAAATGTTTTCTTGTCCCTATTTTTCATTTCTTAACCTTTTCTTTTTTTTAAACAAACATTTACTTGAGAGACAGTGTGGCACTAATTGATATGTCATGACAAGCAGTACGTATTTAGAAGACAAGTATAAAGGGCATTCCAAGAATAACCCTACTACTACACATTGCTGTCTTCACTACAGTTGCTTAGTTCACAAGTATCAGCATATAAATAGTCAAGGAGAGAATCCTACCAATTTACTGCTAGTTTAGAAAACCTGCTGGTGTTTCTCAGGATCATTGACTTACCCATTTTGTCCATATAAATGTATGGCTTTGCTCCTGTCATGTTACCTAGCTTTTCTCCTTGCCGACTCTTCATTATCTAATCCTCAAGTTCTCACTTTCCTTTCCTTTTCTTTCCTTTTCTTTTCTTTCTTTTTTTTTTCTCTGGTGGAACTGGGGATTGAACTCAGACCCTTGTGCTTGCCACGGACGCACTTATTCCACGGAGCCATCTCCCGGCCCTGAGAGACATGTTTTTATTTCTTTTTTCTTGCATTCCTTTTAATTGTGTTATACCTTTCTTTTGTATTTCTACTTTTGAGTTACTAGGGAGAATTTATGATATTTATGAATGTGGGTCTGGTTCACTTATGAGTATATCTTCAAGTGGCATCCACTTAAATAAAAAATGCTTCGAGTTTATCATTCTTTAGAGCTGAGTGATACTCCATTGTATAAAAATATCACAACTTTTTCATCCATTCCTCAGGGGACGGGCATCATGGCTTTTTTCCAACATTTGGCTATGACAAATTGTGGTGCTACAGACATAGGTACACATATATCACTATAATATGTCGTTTTGAGGTCCTCTGGGAAAATTTCCAGTAGGGGGATAGCTGGTTTGAATGGGATTTCCTGTCCTAGTTTTTTACGGAGTCTCCACACTGATTTGCATGATGGTTGCACCAGTCTACATGTCCACCACCAGTGGAGAAGTGATCCTTTTTCCCCACAGCCTCTCAAACATTTGTTATTGGGTGATTTCTTTAAGATAGACATAATTTGTGGGGTGAGATGCTATCTCAGCATTGTTTTAATTTGCATTACATGGATGGCTAGTGATATGGAGCAATTTTTCATATATTTATTGGCTTCTTTAATTTCATCCTCTGAGAAGTATGTGTTCATCTCAGATGCCCATTTCTGAATTGGATATTTAAAATTTGGGGCCCTAATGGTTTTTAGTTCTTTATAAATTCTAGAGAGGAGAAATTTGTTGGAGTGCTTATTAGCCAAGATTCTTTTGAAATTTGTGGGTTGTCTTTTTACTTTGTTGTTAATTTATTTTGATGTGCAAAGATGTGTCAATAAGAGGAGGTCCTGGTTGTTAATTGTTTCAAGTATTACCCATGCTACTTGAGTTTTGTTCATGAACTTTTTGCCTACCCCTATGTCTTCAAGAGTTCCTCCTACTTTCTCTTCCAGAAGATTTAGTGTTTCTATTTTAATGCTTAGATCTTTAATCCATTTTGTCTTTAGGTTAGTTTATGCTTTTAGACCTCGGTCAAGTTTTAGTTTTCAGTATGTAGAGAGCCAGTTTTTCCAGCACCATTTGTTAAAGAGACTATCTTTCTTCCAGTGAGTATTGTTGGCCCCTTTGACAAATTTCAGGTTGCTAAGTGTGCTGTTAGAGGCTTCTGCAACCTGTCAACTATTCCATTGATTCTCAGGTGTATTTTCTTCCCAGTACCAGGCTGATTTTATCACAGCAGCTTTGTAGTATATTTTCAAGTCAGGAATTGAAATACCTCGTGCCTTGTTTTTGTTGGCCAGGATTGCCTTTGCTAGTCTCGGTCTTTTCTGGTTCCAAATAAATTATAAGAAAGATTTCTCTAGGTCTGTGAGGTATGTTGGTGGTAATTTTATAGGGATTACATTAAATCTGTCCAGCAATTTTGGGAGTATGGCCATTTTCACAAGGTTGAATTTTCTTATGCAGGAGCAGGGAATATCTTTCCATTTTCTGAAATCCTCTATGATCTCTTTTTTCAGAGTAGTGTAATTCTCCTCTAAAAGATCTTTGACTTCTTTGGTTAGATTAATTCTAAGTTATTTCATTTTCTGCGGTGCTATTGTCAAAGGTATTGTTTCTCTAATTTCCCTCTCAGCGTGTTTGTTATCTGTGTAGAGGAATGTATTGACTTTTGGGTATTGACTTTGTATCCTGCTATGCGACTGAATTTGAGTATCAATTCTAGTAGCTTCTTGGTGGAGTTTATTGAGTCTTCCAAGTAGAGCATCATGTTGTCTGAAAATAATGATAGTTTACCTTCTTCTGTATCTAATCTAATTCCTTTATTTTTCTCTCTTTTCTCATGTCTCTAGCTAATGTTTCAAGAACTACATTGAATAGGAGGGGTGATAGATGAAATCGTTGTCATGTACAAGATCTGAGAGTAAAAGTTTTCATTTTTCCCCACTTAGAATTATATTAGCTATTGGGTTGTCATAAATGGCTTTTACCAGATTGAAGTAGAGGCCATCTAGTCCAATTTTCTGTAGGACTTTGAACATGAATGAGTGTGTGTTACACTTTATGAAAAGCCTTTACTGCATCTAGATGATCCTGTAGTTTTTAGATTTCACTCCTTTGATTACATTTATAGATTTGTGAATATTGAATTATCCTTCCATGCCTGTAATGAATCTTACCTGGCCATGGTGTATAATCTTCTTGATGATTTACTGTATTCAATTTCTAAGATCTTATTGAAGATATTTGCGTCTATATTCATGATGGTGTTTGGGCTGTAGTTCTCTCCTATAGTTGTATCTTTCCCTGGTTTTGGTATCAGTGTAATACTTGCCTCCAGGAATGATTTTGGGAGGATTGCTTCCTTTGTAATTTCATTGAAGAGTTTGAGGAGTATAGGGATTACATCTTCTGTAAATTTCTTGTATAATTCAGCAGTGAATCCATCAGGACCTGGATTTTTCTTTGTCAGTAGGTTTTTTATTACATATGGTATTTCATTGATGTTTTTGGGTTACTGATATTTGTTACATGTTCTTGATTCAGTTTTGGTAATTTGTACCTTTCTAGGAATCTATCCATTTCTACTGTGTCTTCTATTGTGTGAGAGTAAAGGTTCTCAAAGTAGATATTGACAATCTTCTGAGTTTTCTCTGAGTCTGTAGTAGTTACCTCCTTTTTGTTCATTATTACTTGTATTTGAATTTTTCTTTCCTCTTTTTCGTGAGGTTAGCTAGGAGTTAGGAATTTTGTTTAATCTTTCAAAGAACCAGATTTTTGATTCGTTAATTATTTGAAGTGTTTTCTTCATCTCAATTGAAATAATTTCTGCTCTCATCTTTATGAGTTCTTCCCATCTTGAAGCTATGGTTTTGGTTTTGCTCTGCCTTTTCTAGATGTTACAGATGCAACATCAGGGTGTTTATTTGCTCCTGTTCTGTTTTTCTAATGTGTGAGTTCACAGCTATAAATTTCACTCTGTGAAATGCCTTCATTGCATCCCATTAATTCCAATATGTTGTGCTTGAGTTTTCATTGAATTGTAGATATTGTTGAATTTCTTGTTTAATTTCAACTGTGATCCATTGGTTGCTGTGTAGGGTGTTTGTTTTTATTTCCATGTATTTTGGGTTTTTTTTTCTGTTGTCTTCATTTATTTCCAGTTTCATTTTACTGTGTTCAGATAATATGCACAAGATAATTTCTGTTTTCTTGTATATACTTAACCTTGAACTATGGACTACTATGTGATCTATTTTAGAAAATGACCCATGTGCAACTGAAAAAAATGTTTATTCAACTGTTGCTGAGTAGAACACTCTGTGTATGTCTACTAAGCCCATTTCTTCCAAGTTCTGGTTCAGTTGTCCTACTTCTTTTCTAAGTTTTTGTGTGGTTGACCTATCTTTTTGGGATAAGGCGGTGTTAAGGTCTCCTGTTAAGACTCTGGTATTGGATATTAGATATTTTATGTTCATTATGATTTGTTTTATATATTTGTGTTCTCAAATGTTTGGTGTAGATATGTTTACGGGCGTAACCCCTTCCTCTTGAATTTTTCCCCTAACTACTATTTAGTGGCCTTGTTTATTTCATCTGATCATTCTTGGTTTGAAGTTGATATTGTCTGAGAACAGGATTGTTATCCCTACTCTTTTTCTGAGGTGCTGGCTCATGTAGTATTATTTTCCATCCTTTGCCTTTCAGCCTATGAATTCTGTTATGAGTTAAAATTTTTGTATATATAGCATATTGTTGAATTTTGTTTCCTAATCCATTCTGTCAGACTATTTCTTTTAATTGGTGAATAGAAATCATTTACTTTGATGATTATAATTTTGATGTATTGGTTTAAGATCAACATGTTATTTACCTATTGTTGTTTCCTCCTTTTTGTCTTCTGTTCAATTTTTTGCCCTATTTAGTGTGTTCCTTCTGTTCTCATTTGTGGAGATCTGATCTTTTTGGTACCTCTCTAGAACATCTTTTAGTAGTCTTTGTAGGGTTGGCTTTGTTATCATGAAATACTTCAGGTGTTCTTTGTCATGTAAGTATTTTACTTCTCCATAAAAGTTGAGGGAGAGTTTTGCAGGGTACAACAGACTGTGGTGGAATTTGCTTTCTTGGACAGCTTGAAGTACTTTGCTCCAAGCTCTTCATGCCTTCATATTTTGTGAAATTTGCCATTATTCTAATGGGTTTTCCTTTAAAGGTGATCTGTTTCTTTTCTCTAGTGGCATTCAGTATACTGTTCTTGTGCTGGATTTCTGCAAACTTGACTATTGTATGTTTTGGTGCATTTTTGATTGGGTTGGAGTTAGCTGGAGTTCTGTATGCTTCAATTACTGCAGAAAGGTCTCACTCAGATTGTTTTCTCATATATGGGAAGTTGTCTGCTATTACCTCTGACCATATTCTTTTTATATCATTTGTATTGACTCCTTTCTCATAAATGCCTACTAGTCTCACTTTGTTCATCTTTGCATTATCTTGCAGGTGATGAATTATTTTTTCTTGCATCCTAGTTGTTTTTAAAAGATCTTTTCTTACCTTTTAAATAGCTGCAATGACGTCTTTAAGATCTGAAACTCTATCTTCATTTTCATTCAAATCCTTTAGCAAGTTTGTGATTGAAATTTGAATTTCCTCTATATCTCTTTGACTCTATTTCATGCAATCTTTCTTTTTTGTATTGCTCATTCAAGGAATCCATCACTTTTCTAATCTCCTCTATTTTTTGTTAGTGCCTTCTTGAGAAGCAGTTATTCTTTTACTTCAGAGATAATTTCTGATGTCATTTCCTCTATATGTTTCTGCATTTAATTCTTTACTTCAGAGTCTATTAATCCAGAGGTTTCTTTGTTTTTATTTCAGAGATTAATTCTGGTCTGAGTTCCTCTATTCCTTTCTGCTGTTTTTTTTTTTTACTTCAGATGCTATTAATTCAGACATTTTAGGTGTGGTAGTGTCCTCTGCACTTGTTCTGATTGGGCTCAAGGTCTGAGATTGCATTTCCTCCTTCTCTTTGTTATTTTGTATAGCACTGTCCTCTGACCTTTGGTGTAAAGCTTTGGTGAATTTATAATCTTAGCACCTACTAAAATTCAGATGCAGATTTGTTAAGTTTGAGTTCATCCAGTTGTGACTGTCTTGGTTCTGGCTACTCTGCTCAGCTCCTTTCTGTTCTCAGTCCTTAGAGGTGAATGTGTTGTGCTCCTCTGGCAAGATGTTCTACTCCTGGATTATATTTGTGTTTTTGGCCCCTAGTCTCTCTGCAGGGAATTCAGCTGCAGAGTTTCACCCCAAGCCTGTAGGCCAGGCCTGGGCTGGGCCTTGAGGGATGCAGGGGACACAGTAGAGTGCAGAAGGTCACCCGCACACTCACTGGGTCCTGTGCTTTGGCCTATCTGGAGGGCTCCTGAGAGTGCCACGGAAGTAGTCACTCACAAGGTGGGCTTGGACTGGCTCTGGAGGGTGGAGGGATCCCAAGAGCTGGGTGAAAGGTCTCATTCATGCGGTGTGCCTCAGCTTGGTCCGGAGAGGTCCACTGGTCTCAGGGGAGCACAGAAGCTCTCACATACACTAGCAAGGCCTGGGCTTGTCCTGGTCTGGCAGGGTCCAGCGAGAGTGGCATAAGTTCTCACTCACAAGGTGGGCTTGGGCTGGCTTGGCCCTTCTCTTCATTCTAGTAATACCTTACTTCTGAACAGGTTCTTTGCTTTTCCCCATTTTCTATTTTATCTTTCAGATTCCCCTTTTCTCTTTCAGGTTCTTAAACTAAGGAGACAATAATATGTTTGCACATGGGGGTTCTGATTTATTTCACTTAAGAGTTTGTTCTTTAGTAGTATCCATTTACTGACAAAAGACTAAAATTTATCCTATGTTATAGCTGAGTAATACTGCATTGCATAAAAATACCACATCTTCTTTATCTATTCTTTATCTGATTGGCATCTGGGTTTCTTCCAGAATTTAGTTATAACAAATTGTGCTACTATAAACACGGGTGCACATATATTGCTGTGGTATGAGGCCTTCAGCTTTTATGAAAAAATACACAGGAATGGAATAGCTGGCTTGAATGACATTTTCAATCCTAGCTTGCTAAGGAATCTCCACACTGATTTCCATAGTGGTTATACCAGTCTGCGCTCCCACCAACAGTGCAGAAGAGTTCTTTTTTCTCCATAGCCTCTCCAGCATTTGTTATTGGCTGACTTCTTGATCTTAGTCATTCCTTCTGGGGTGAGATGTAATCTTAGTGTTGTTTTCATTGTCATTTCTTGACTGATCAATGATGAATATTTTCTCATATATTTCCTTACTGTTTGTATAACTTTCTCTGAGACGTATATATTCATCTATGGTGTCCACTTTTGCATTGGGTCTTTGAAATTGGAAGGCCTGTTTTTTCTTAATTCTTTATATGTTCTAGAGAGAAGGTCTTTGTTGAAGAGATGGGTGGATATAATTTTTCCCAGTTTGTGAGTTTTATTTTTACTATGTTGGAGATTTATTTTGAAGTGCAGAAACTTTTCAAAAAGATGAGATCTTAGTTGTTGATTGTTTGAAATATTTCCCATGCACTTTCATATGTGTTTATGATCTCTGTACCTACATTTTCCTTCATAAGATTTAGTACTTCTACTTTCATATATAAATCTGATCCATTTTTTTCTGTAGATTTGTGCTTGGTGATAGACATGGGTCTAGTTTTTATCTTCAGCATGTGGAAATCTAGTTTTCAAGCACCATGTATTAAGGAGGCTATCTTTCTTCCAGTGATTATGTGTGGCTCCTTTAGCAAAGATGTGATGGCTGAGTGTGTTTGCATTTGTGCCTGCATCTTCTAATCTGTTCTATTGATACTCAGGTCTTTCTCTATGCCAGTACCATGCTGATTTCATCACAATACCTTTGTAGTATAATTTCAGGTCAGGAATTGTGATAATTTCTGCTTTTATAATTATTCTTGGATATATCCATCCATTCAACCATTCCACTGTCTTTATAATTACTGAGGAAGTCATATGTCATCAAAAAGAATTTCAGCTATCAGTGGTTACAGACAAATGTTGTGACCTGAAATATTACCTTGAAATACTTCTTCATCTTAGTTACTAAACAAAAATTCAATATCAAACTTAAGGCAGGCTATTTGCTAGGGCACTATAACCTCAATCTTGCCCTTAAACTCATTACCAAGTTTGGAGTAGATTGTGGTGAATAAGTGACCCCCTTTTAAGCTTGATATTTCTGTTAAATATTTGCACCAATAATTATTGTAAGATTTTTAGTTACCTTCAAAGAAAACTGAGGTACTCCTTCCTGCTTCTAACATAATTACTTTATTTTCCTCTTTAATATTACACCATATGGATTTTTGTATTTTGTTTTTTAAATTTTTTATTATTTTTATTGAGAAACAAATAGTAATGAGACAGTTTCACAAATGATTACTGGTATAGTTTCAATAATTAATATGTTGCATATACCTATATTAGTGGCTATTCATTGTACAAGATGTAGACCTGATATCCTGTTTCCAACACTATTAGAACAAACCTCTATTCATTGAATTAAGAGAATGGAGCTGTATATCTATTTTAACTATTTGGAGTATAGAGGTACAAAATGGTCATTCATTTGTATCCCCTTTTTTGGTTAGTTTTATCAGAGAAGGGCATTCCATTGTCATATAAATACTATAGGTGCATGAATTAAGCACAATATCCCAATATAGTCCAAAAGTCCATAATAATAGTGCATTTTCCATAAGACTGTCAATGTCTGAAGTTGTTGAACTTGAGCCTTTTACAGCTCAACATATTAACATAGCTTTACTTTTTATACTTCATTTTCGTAGTTTTCTGCTGGATGATTAAGACAAAGATAAAGCAAGACCTATATAACATGAAATGTAAGTTTTATACTAGATAAGGCCAGTCAAATAACTTCAGGATTTAACCTGAAACCCTGTACCTCAGTTTGTAGATCCTTTGTCAGTATCAGCCAGATGAAGAAGTCACGGTCATTGCGTGACAAATTTGCTCTCTGTGAAAGCTTGAGAGAATGTTTTCTCTTCATGTGACTCTCCTTAAGCACACTCTACATCATCACTTTCCTCTCTGGCCCCATAATCTCCTTGATCAGAAAATGTGGGACACAAATGAGTTAAACGATGTTACAGTACAGGTTCTCCTATTTCCTGAGTCCCTACTGACCTTGAAAAGCTAAGGCCAAAATATTGGCTGTCCTTCTAGTCCTTCTTTTTCTTTAATTTTCGGTCTGCAAGCTTAAGGTGTTAACCCTCTAGAAGAGAAGCTTAATGATATTATTACCCTATAACATATCCAGTTGAGCTTAATCTCACAGTCTGTCTCTTTATAAAACATTTTAGACATAACATGTAACGGCTATTTTACATCAAATATTGATATGTTAAACTTTGAATCCCTCCAGAATATGAAGAAAAAAGGTTAAAAAATATTTAAAAACTGTCAGAATAAGCATTTACATATTTTTACACAGAAATTTAGAAATCCAACAATATACAGCCTTGTAGCATGAAAGTCATTCCAAGCATGACCCTACCATTACACACTGCTTTCTTCAGTGCAGTTGCTTCATTCACAGGTATCAGCATATATATTCACGGTGAGAGACCTACCAATTAACTGCTATTTTCAAAACATGCTTAATATTCTCAGGACCATTACCTTTCCCATCTTGTGCATAAAAATGTATGAATTTGCCCATGTCATATTTTCTGTCTTTCCTCCTTGCCCTCACTTCATGAACTAATACTCAAGTTCTTTCTTTCTTTTTAATTTTGTTATGCCTTTCTATTTTTATTTCTTCCTTTGAGTTCTCATGCTAGGGACACTACATGAAATTTATACACGTGAGTGTGGTTTATTTTACTTATGAGTATATCTTCAAGTGGCATCCACTTGTATATGAGGGCTTTGAGTTTATCATTCTTTATAGCTGAGTAGTACTCCATTGTATAAAAATACCACATCTTTTTCATCCATTCCTCAGGTGCTGGGCATCTTGGTTGTTTCCAAGATTTGACTATCACAAATTGTGCTGTTATAAACATAGGTATACATATATGACAATGATATGGCATTTTCACTTCCTGTGGGAAAATTCCCAGTAGGGGGATAGCTGGCTTGAATGGAATTTCCAGCCCTAGATTTTTTCTTCTTTTTTCCCATAATTTTATGGAGAAATAAATAGCAATGAGAGAGGTTCAAAACATATTAGTAGGGAAGTTTCAATAACTAACACATTGCATACTGTCTTCCTAGTTGTTATTTGTTGTACAAGATGCAGACTAGTCCTAGTTTTTTAAGGAGTCTCCAAACTGATTTCCATAATGGGTGCACCACCCTACATTCCCACAAGCAGTGGAAAATGTTCCTTGTCTTCACAGCCTCTCCAACATTTGTTGTTGTGTGATTTGTTTATGATAGTCCTTCTTTCTGGGGAGAGATGGTATTTCAATGTTATTTTAATTTGAATTTCACTAATTGGCTAGTGATGTGGACCATTTTTTCATATATTTATTCTTCTTTAATTTTGTCCTTTGAGAAGATTGTATTCTTCTCTGATGTCCATTTCTTGATTGAGTCTTTAAATTTTGGGACGATATGTTTTTTAGTTCTTTATAAATTTTAGAGAGCAGATGTTTATCTGAGTGAGTATTAGTCAAGTTTTTTTCCAAACTTGTGGGTTGTCTTTTCACTTTGTTGGTAATTTCTTTGTTTCCTCATAATTTTATTGAGAAACAAATACCAATGAGACAGTTTCAAATCAATTTGGTAGGGCAGTTTCAATAATTAACACATTGCATTCTCTCTTCCTAGTGCTTATTTGCTGTACAAGATGCAGAAATGATATCCTATTCACCAACACTATTAGAACAAATCCTTCTATTCATTAAGAGGATGTAAGTATATATCTATCCTAACCATTTTTTAATACACACATACAAAATGGACATTCATCTATATCCCCTCTTTTTGTTTAGTTCTGTCATTTGAATATTATAGCTGTGTTAACTCCGCAAAATATTCTAAAAGATTCCAGTAGTCCATAACAGTATTGAGTCTTCTGCTTCACTGGCAATGTGAGAAATTGTTGACCTGAGTCCCCTACAGCTCAACATAATACCATGGCTTTTGTTCTTATACTTTGTTTTTATATTTTTATGCTGGATGCTTAAGACCAAGACAAAGAAAGACCTATGCAACAAGAGTTGTAGCTTTTGGGTCTGATAAGGTCAATGAAATCCCCCCAGGTTTATTCTGAGATCCTGTACCTCAGATTGTAGAACCTTTGTCAGTTTCAGCCATGTGGATGAGTCAAGGCCTTTGCTTGGCCAATGTGCTCTCTGTGAAAGCCTGAGCAAATGATTTCTCTCCATGTCACTCTCTTTAGGCACGCTCTACATCATCAATCACTTTCCTCTTTGGCCCTATAATCTTCTTGATCAGAAAATTTAGGACATGTCTGAGTTACATGACATTACAGTACAAGTTCTCATATGTCCTGAGTCTTAACTGACCTTGGAAGGCTAAGGCAAAAATGTTGGCTGTCCTTGCAGCCATCCTTTTTCTCTAATTTTGGTCTGCAAACTTAGGTTGTTAACCCTCCTGAAGAGAAGCTTATTGTTATTACCATACAACCTAGGTTGTTAAGCTTAACCTCACTATCTGTCTGAATATCAAACATGTTAGGCCTAACATGGAAAAGGTATTTTTGCTAATTTTTTTTGACATGTAAAAACTTCTCAATAAGAGGTCTCAGTTTTTAATTCTCTAAAGTATTACCCATGAGAT
Source organism: Octodon degus (assembly GCF_000260255.1). Classification (NCBI taxonomy): domain Eukaryota; kingdom Metazoa; phylum Chordata; class Mammalia; order Rodentia; family Octodontidae; genus Octodon; species Octodon degus. The sequence goes on from NW_004524961.1 coordinate 105,125, forward strand.
TTGAGTTTTGTTCATGATCTCTTTGCCTACCCATATATGTGCAAGAGTTCTTCCTACTTTGTCTTCCAGGAGATTACATGTTTCTGTTTTATTTTTTTTATTTTTTTTATTTTTTTTTCTTTTCAAAGTTTTATTGATAAACATATAGCAATGAGACAGTTTCAAATCAAATCAGAAGCACAGTTTCAACAAATAATACACTGCATATATTCTTCTTAGTGGTTAATTGCTGTACAAGATGCAGACTTGTGATCCTACTTACAAACACTATTAGAAAAAATCATTCTATTCATTAAGAGAATGCAACTATATATCTATCCCAACCACTTTGAATACACAGGTACAAAATGGACATTCATAGTTATACCCCAATTTTTTTTTAAGTTCCGTTGTTGAATATTATAGGTGTGTAAACTCAGCAAAATATTCTAAAAGAGTACAGAAGCCCATAATATCATTGGGTTTTCTGTTTAACTGGCAATGTCAGAAATTATTGACCTGAGTCCCCCACAGCTCAACATAACAACATGGCTTTACTTCCTATATTTCATCTTCATACTTTTCTACTGGATGGTTAAGACCAAGGTAAAGCAGGACCTGTGCAACAAGAGTTGTAGCTTTTTGGTCTGACAAGGTCAGTGAAATGCCCTCAGGATTTATCTTGAGATCCTGTACCTCAGATTGTAGAACCTTTGTCAGTGTCAGCCATGTGGATGAGTCACGGCCAATGCTTGGCCTATGTGCTCTCTGTGAAAGCCTGAGAGAATGTCTTCTCCTCATGTGACTCTCCTTAGGCACACTCTACGTCATCGATCACTTTCCTCTTTGGCCCCATTATCTTCTTGATCAGAAAATTTGGGACACTACCGAGGTACATGACGTTACAGTACAAGTTCTCATATGTCCTGAGTCTTAATTGACCTGAGAAGATTAGGCCCAAAATGTTGGCTTTCCTTGTAGCCCTCCTTTTTCTCTAATTTTGGTCTGCAAACTTAGGTTGTTAACCATCCAGAAGACAAGCTTATTGTTATTATCAAACGATTTATGCTATCAAGCTTAACCTCACTATCTCACTGCATTTCAAACATCTTAGGCATAATAAGGACGTATTTCTGTTTTAATATTTATATCTTTAATTCATTTTGACTTTAACTTAGTGTATGGTGATAGACTTGAGTCAAGTTATAGTTTTCGGCTTGTTGAGATCTAATTTTTCCAGCACCATTTGTTAAAGAGATTACCTTTTTTCCAAAAAGCATATTTGGTACCTTTGTTGAAGATGAGGTGGCTCATTGTGTTTGCAGAGTCTTCTGCATCTTTTAATCTACTCCACTGATCCTCAGGTTTCCTTTGTTTCCAGTATCAGTCTGATTTTTATCACGACATCTTTGTAGTTGAATGTTAGGTCAGGAATTGTAATGCCTCCTGTCTTGTCTTTGTTTCCCAGGATAACCATTGCTATTCTAGGTCTTTCTGGTTCCAAATAAATTTTAAGAATGTTTTCTCTAAGTCTGTGAGGTGTACGAGTGGCAGTTTGATAGAGATTCCATTAAATCTGTACAGCAATTTTAGGAGCCTGGCCATCTTCACAATGTTGGTTTTCCTATCCAGGAGGAGGGAATAATATCTTTCCATTTCCTGAAATTCTCTAGGATCACTTTCTTCAGAGTACTGAAATTTTCCTTGAAAATTTGTTTGACTTCCTTAGTTAGATTAATTCCAAGATATTTCATTTTCCACAATGATATTGTAAAATATATTATTTCTCTTATTTCCATCTCAGTGTGGTTATTATCTGTGTATAGGGATGCTCCTTACTTTTGGGTATTGACTTTGTATCCTGTTATGCTACTGAATTTGTTTATCAATTCTAGTATCTTCTTGGTGGGTTTTTGTGTTTTCAAGTCAAGTATCATGTCATCTGCACATAGGAATAATTTAACTTCTTCTTTACCTATTCTTGTTCCTTTTGTTTCTCTCTCTTGTCTAATGACTCTAGCTAGTGATTCCAGAACTACATTGAATAGGTGTGGTGATAGAGAACATCCTTGTTATATACCAGATCTGAGAGTAAAAGATTTCAATTTTTCCCCATTTGGAATTTTGTTAGACATTGGATTGTCATAGATGGCTTTTATCATATTGAAATAGAGGCCATCTATTCCAATTTTCTGTAGGACTTTGAGCATGAATGTGTCATGGACTTTGTCAAAATCCTTTTCCACACCAATTGAGATGATCCTGTGGCTTTTAGATTTCGATCTATTGATATATTGTATTACAATTATAGATTTGTGTGCATTGAACCATCCTTCTATTACTGTAATGAATCCTACCTGGTTATGGTGTATAATCTTCTTGATGATTTACTGCATTCAATTTCTTGGATTTTATTGAGGATTTTTGCATCTATGTTCATGAAGGAAATTGACCTGTAATTCTCATTTATAGTAGTGTCTTTCCCTGGTTTTGGTATCAGTACAATACTTACCTCTAGGAATGAATTTTGGAGGATTGCTTCCTTTGCAATTTCATTGAAGAGTTTGGGGAGTATAGCGACTGCATCTTCTGTAAATTTCTTGTAGAATTCAGTTGTGAATCTATCGGGACCTGGACTTTTCTTTGTCAGTAGGTTTTTTATTAATTTCATATTTCATTGGGTGTTATTGGGTTACTGAGAGTTGTCATATCTTCTTGATTCAGTTTGCTGTTTAATTAATTAATTAAATTTTTTGTAGCTGGCTCAGCCATTGCCTGGGGGCCAGGCTGCCATGTCATATGGTACTAGGTATTGAACTGCAGTCCCTGTGCTTTGCCCAAGCTTGCCTGAGAAGGCGCTTTAGACCACTCAGGCATATTGCTCATCCTGTATTTCATTTTAGTGTAAGTGGATTGCAAAATTTATAGAGTAATTTGATACAGGAATGTTATGTGATTTTCTTCATAACTTTATCATCTGAATCACCTTGGTTTTATGACACTCAAAGGAAAGTACTAATAAAGAAGTATTTCAATATATATATTTTTAGATTCTTGAATACAAACTGCTAAGAGAGTGTTTTTGGTACTCTTCCAACCCATTTCTCGAATGGAAGAAATCAGGTGTTCTGTTGCAACTTTGAATCAGATATTTCAAATACAGCAAGCATTCCTTTTGTGACTAACACATAGAGGACTCTGCTGAACATAGTAGGTAATATGCAAATCCTGTCTACCTCAAAGCAGCTTATTTATTTACTTATTTATTTACTTTGGTGGAACTGGGGATTAAACTCAGGCCTTTGAGGTTTCCAGGCAAGCGCTTATTCTACAAAGCTATCTCCCTGGCCCAAAGCAGCTTAATTAGTGATATTATCCAAAAATTTCTCGATGTTATGCCCATTTCCTGAGTGTACATGAAGGATGCCAAAATTATTAGATATTCACAATATATGTGGAGAGCTCCCTGGACCCAGGACTTCCACTTTCCATAACTCAGTATGAGATATAATGTCTGGCGATTATTTTTTTCAAACAAAAAGACATAACTAATAAAATCTTTAGAGATCATATAAAGTAACTTCTAACTCCGTGGAAGAGTTTCCACTAAAATATTTCACAATGATACATAACAGCCTTATAGAATCTTAGCTTACATACATTCAGTGATGAAAATCTACTTCGTCCAAAAGAGAGCTTATTATATATGAAACTTTTGTGGAAAATTGTATGCTCTTTATATTTTTTGCAGAAATGAATAAATTTAAATATTTATTTCTGTAAGTGCTATTTTTTCTGCAATATGCTGATCAGTGGTACATATTATCAGTAAAATAGAATGTTGCAATATTATGGTTATTGAATCATTTATTTATAAATGTGGACTATCAAACCAAAATGATAGAAGAAAATAAAAAGTGACTTCTTCACTACCTTGTAGTTAAAGCTCTTCTTGGTAGAGGTAAGAATTGGTGCTGTGGTATGACTGTTAATTCTGATATGGCAACTTAATTGGATTAATAAATACCTATTGCATTAATAGAACACATTCGTGGTGTGTCTGGGTGGGTCTTTGAAGCATTGCCTTTGGTAATATATGTACCATTAAATGTTGTCCATTTCTCACTGGCACTGTTCTCCTTTCTTTGTTTCTTGGCTAATAAAAGAGGAAAGATTTCTTTTGTTTCACAGTTTGGAAAAGTATCAATCATTGTCAGCTATTTCCAATGCAGGGTGGCGTGGCAAAGCAGCAAGACGTAGGAGAAAAAACTCATGGCATGGAAGAAAAGTAGCATACAGAGAGAAATTAAGGGACATGGGAGGGAGATAATACTTTGAGACCATGAGCATAGCGATCCACCTCCTCTAACCTATCTTCATCTCCAAACATTAGTTTGAGCTATAAAATTATCAGTGGGTCAATCTACTAATGAAGATCACACCCCTAAGATCCAATCAGCTCCCCAAAGCATCAACTATGAAAACATGAGACTTTGTGAAGACATCTAGATATAAATCATGATGAGGAGAAACTAAAATATGTGATCAAAACAAATAAAAATAAAACATGCAGTAAGGTATAGAACATATTCTCTCTGTATAAGGGCTTTTACCCAAAGTTTCATGCTTGGCTTTTTGAAAAAGAAACAGTAACCTATATTAATAGGACAGTAATATCACAGCTAAAGGTATAAAATACAGTTATGAGAAAAATAAGAGAAATAATCCAGCAAAGGGAGAGCGAAGAATCACTGTATTTCTATAAATATATAGATATGCATGAAACTGCTAATAATAGATATATCTTGAAAAGGATAAATAACATGGGGAATCCCTAATAATGGTTTGAAATAAGATAATATGTTTTAGAGTATCAGGAAAATCATGTTTTTTTTTTCATTTAATTTTCTATAAAAGGCATGCATGAAGTTTGGGGTTGAAATGTAATTCCAATGTGACCAACCTAAAAGTGTGCCATCTTGTAGAAGCACTTATTCAGAGTGTGCCGCAAAATGTGGGAAGGCTTACCAAAGCTGTTGGCTACAGTCCACTCTTGGTAGTTCTTATGAAATTGTCAGAATTATCTTGAAATACTGTGAAATTTGACTTAGTACATTGAGAGATTCAAGAACATGGAAGACATGTTTTTGGGATTTTTTTGTTCGTTCGTTTGTTGTTCTATTTTTTTTTTTTGTCTGGAATAAGATGCAAGGTCATAAAAAGAGGAACAAAACAAAGACATTCAGTGTGCAAAGCTAAAGGAGGCATTAATGACCAGAGTCATGCAACCTCAACAATGGCAATTGCATGTTTCTGAGGGTGCATGCTTTTTGAAGTTTTTCACCCTGATTGCCTCTCTTACCTCATCCTATACCTGTCCCTGGTGAGATGATGACAGCTTACTTGGGTCAGAAATCCTGCTCCCCACTAACAATGCTCCCATACCTGGTATTCTTAAGGAAATGGTAGGAGCTGGAAACATTCTGATATCCTCAGGGATGGGGAGAGTTTCCCTTATTCATCTGTGCCTCAGCTGCCAGTGCTAACAGGACACAGAGTGTATAGAATCTGCACCTGGTGAACACTCAGTCAAGCAAGTCTTTGGGTAAACATTACTTGAAATAAACTTTAAAAAAAAAGACATGTTCATGACTCTCCACTTATAGATGTGTGCACATGTGTCCCTGGTATCAGAGATGCTTCTAACATAGAATATCAGTTTTCATCTGTTCATCCATGTTTAAGACCCCCTTTTTCTCACTTGTTCCATTATTCTAGAGCTGAAGATACAGTACTCAATTCCTGATTTCTAGATGCCTGATTGCTAGGATGAGGGCATTAAGCTCTGAAAGAGCCATTTCCAGAACATCTTCATAAGATCTCAAAGAACCTAGAGGACGTATCTTTAAAAATAGCCCTGAGAATAGAAAGAATAATGTGTCTGGGGAAGAGAAATCTCTTTTTCATGTAGCTTCATTTACATTTACATCTCTGGTATGCCAGCCAGGATAATGTGCCACTAATACATCCCAAATCCTCAGCATATGGAAGCCTGCTACATCAAGGAAGTCAAATCTTTGGGTTATTTGGTTGACCTTTTTATAATACTATCCTTTTACTTTTTTCTTTTCTTCTTCTTCTTCTTCTTCTTCTTCTTCTTCT